>NC_043973.1:16143027-16243027 GCF_902148855.1 Sphaeramia orbicularis | reverse complement strand
CACCACAATGTAAGCCCAGATAAGTTGAGTTTACTTTTAAAAAAAATGAGAAAAGTGGTTGCTTTAAAAAAAATTAAGTAATGAATAATGAACTTTTTAAGTACATTTAACTTACAACCTTAGTTACATGTAAGTTAAATGTACTTAAAAAGTTCATTAATCATTACTTTTCTTTTTTTTTTTTTTTTTTTTAAGGAAACCACTTTTCTTAATTTTTTTTTAAGTAAACTCAACTTATCCGGGCTTACAGTGTAAAGCACTTGCCATCTTCAGTTTCAAAAGGCACTATATAGATAAAAATGAAGTTATTTAAGCCATCCATAGTGAATCTGTGCTTTAAAGTCCTAGAAAAAAGAGCTGACTGTTTCATTTAGTTGCAGATACTGCACTCATATATAATAAGAAGACCTGAAACCTCCAATACGTTCATCTTAAGACTCGTAGCCTCGTTCACCTTCTCCTGTCAGTTAAATCTTCCCAGGTTCGTTTTAAAAGATGGCTGTCATAATTTAACCTAATGTTATAAAAGATAAAAATGTAAGGCTATTACAATGTTTTGCATGTTTATTAAGAAAATGCAGCTTCTGAATTGTATATGAAACCCTAGCAGAGGCTTGGCTGTGTAGTTAAATCCATAATGTTCATCTTTCTAATACACAGAATAGGTCTGTCTAACACAGGCTTACACACAGGGACACAAATACACAGCGCTTCATTGGCTAATTCAATAATAAAGCAGGCAGCCAGTCGAGTCTATAGACAGGCAGAATAGAGAGTAACTCATCTCTAACAGTCTGCCGTCTCCTGAGTGTTAAAACATGTAAATTTATGTAAGAGCCCATAGGAAACACATATTTACAATACGTTTAGGTAATCACAAGATATGCGAACAGCCATTCAAGGCTCTGGAGACGAAAGCAGTCAATACAAAAATAGTTTTTATGTGTCATTAATTCCCTCTGCATTCCCCGATACATCCCCCTTTTACCGCAGTAATACAGTAATCACTCACAATCGCACAGAAAATTATCTGCACTCATCTGTGGAATAAAAAAGCGCAGGGGCAAAACAGGGCGAGACGTCCCATTTTAGCTCTGTGCTGCCTCTTTAATGTTCATGTGGGAGCCGCATGGCTGCCGTCCATCCCTGCACAGGGATGGGAGTCAGCTCGTGCACTTGGAGCAGCTTAATGACAGTGGGATGTGGATGACACTTTCGCATGCCCCACTCATTAGAAACACACACACACACCTTTTTCACGGTACATTGGCGGGCCAGGACAACATAAAGGGTCATCGGCGGTGTGATGGAAAAAAGAGGCACTTCTCAACTCACATTAGGTTATGATAAGAGGAAACATTTCACCTCTGAGTGATGTGGATGCAAAACAGAGACAATCCAGCTCATAATGAAAGGTGCAGACAGAATCAGATGTGAAAAACCAAATGGTCAGACAAGTCATTACCTGCCTGCTCATTACCTCCTCTTTGTACATACCCACATATCGCATTATTAGACAAAGCCATCAAACCTGATGAATAACCAGAGAACAAGTCAAAGCCATTTTCAATTGGGCAAAAGAGAGAAGGTGATTATTGGTGAAATTTGTGTCTGAGTAAAGTCATCCTGATGTTCAACTCAGTCCATCTGACAGAGCACATGAGGACATGCACACCAGTCCTGCCCCCCCCCCCCCCTCCTCACAGATATATGTCTAGTGTCCTCTAGTGGACAAAGGAGATGCAAGGAAGGGCTTTTAATCTCTAGCTGTTGTTGCCACCTACAGGCAAATAAATGTAACACAGGAAGTCCAAAAGTCACCATGGGACAAGACAGATGCTTAAATAAAAATCTGCCTAAGACACGTTTGTTTTATTCTTTACTTTCTTAACTAGGACCCTTTGGCCTTGAATTCTAGGTAGAAGTAAGTAAAAATGGTACCACTTCAAATCACTATAATAATAATAATAATAATAATAATAATAATAATAATAATAAATAAATACATAAATAAATAAATAAGAGACCCCCTCACACCCTCTACACCACAGGTGTCAAACATGCGGCCCAGGGGCCAAATCCGGCCTGCCAAAGGGTCCAGTCTGGCCCCTGGGATGAATTTGTGAAATGCAAAAATTACACTAAGATATACAGTGCCAATGAAAACGCAACACTTGAATGTGTTTTATTGTTCCTGAGCTGCATCAATATGTTTAAGTTTCACCTGTATAAGATAATCCCAGACAATTTCTTAACAACCTGAGACGGGTTGAGCTATTGTCATGCTTGAATGAACTTGTCTGCATTCATAAGACTTGTTTTTCTCATTGCTCAGCAATGAACTGCTCAACTTAAGGAATTGTGGTCAGTTAAGGAGTGGTCATGTTCTGTATATAAAGCCAAGCTGAAAAGCACCAAAATCATTTGCAATAACTCAGCGATGCCTAGACTGACACGTGACCACAGATGCCATGCTATGGGGCTCCTGGAGGCCGGAATCTCTGCTCGGCGGCTGGCGCGCCGTTTTGGATGCAATGTGTCCACCATAGTCAGGATGCAACAGAGGCATGAAGAAACTGGCTCAACTGCAGACAGACCTCGCCCTGGACGAGCACGTGTGACCACGCCACAGCAGGATCGCTACATTGAGCTGCAGCACCTCCGGGACCGCTTTGTGACTTTTGGTTTTAGGGGTCCATGAGTTTCTTACTTTATCCTTATTTTTGGTCAACAAATTTAGATGTGATTTTTTATTTTTACTGTATAGAAATGGCCTATGATTAATTCCAAAGAGCTTATGGAATAAAAATCCTCATCGATTTAAAAAAATATAAGAATCTTCAAGTGTTGCATTTTCATTGGCACTGAGTATATTAACAATCCTTTTAGTTCAGGTTCCACATTCAGACCAGTTCAATCTCAAGTGAGCAGGGCCAGTAAAATACGATCATAATAACATAGAAATAATGACAACTCCAAATTTTTCTCTTCGTAAATGTAAATATTTTCATGTATTTACACTAAAACAAAGCATAATTTCACAAAAAAAGTGAATAACCTGAACAAATATGAACAACTTGAAATGTCTCAAGAGAAGTAAGTACAATTTTAACAATATTCTGCCTGTCACTAAATATTTTGTATATTTGTAGATCCACCGTGATCTGTAAGTTATAATGTACATGTGTAAATGATAAACTGAGCAGAATATTGTTCAAATTACACTTATTTTTCAGTTTGTTCATGTTACTCCACATTGTTTGAAAGGATAGTTTTCAGATATAAACCTTTTCCTTATGTAAATTAACTTTTTTCACTTGTAAACATAGAGAAACGCTTGGAGTTGACAGTTTATATATACTATGTTATTATTTTACTGGTTCGGCCCACTGCAGATCTAATTTAGCTGAATGTGGCCCCTGAACTAAAAATGAGTTTGACACCCCTGTTCTACACCCCCTCTTCTCCCCCTCCCTCCAGAAGGATATTCAGGACTCTAAAAATAAAAAAAACAGACTCAAATACAGATTCTACCCACAAGCGGTTAAATGTACTGTTAATTGACTGAATAACCACCATCCTCTGTTTAATGAACAATCTAATTCTGATCCTACCTCAGTGCAATAATCATGAATCATAAATCAGTAATACATATTATAATACAATGTCATTAAACTACAAACCAACCACAATTTCTGGCCAGTGATTTCCTCTTTTTGTCAGTCTGTGCCACTGCTATCATAGCCCACAGGTTACTGATCATTAGTCTTAAAATACCCTGGACCAGGATTCTGAGCAACTGTTTACATTAATTGCATCATGTATTTTCCAAACTTAAGACAGGGTTCGTACACAAGGTCAAATTCAAGCACTTTTAAGAGCCATTTTAAAATTTTTCCAGCACATTTTTTCCATCAACTCATGATTATATTTTTCTCTTTTTATCACAGTGATGTACATTGTATTATGCTATGAACATCTAAAATTATGTCTTATAATAGCAAAAAGTTTGAAATTGACGAACACAAGGGTTTATCCAAAAAAGAGAAGCCGCTTGACATTTTTAGACACACTGGAACTGAGACAAAGATTAATATAAAAACACTTTCAAGCACTTAAACTAAAATTCAAGCACTTTTCAGACCTTGAAAACAATCTTAGAATTCAAGCATTTTCAAGGATTTCAAGCATCTGTACGAACCCTATTAAGAGTTGACAAGAGCTGATATTTTTATTGGGTTGCCACAGTATAATATGTGCATTAATTTTCCTACATAAAACAGAGGTGTTGTCTGGAGGAGTTTGCAAACGTTGACCTCACCCAAATCCATGTGAAATGCATAAACGCCTCGGTCTTAAAAGACATAAGACGACGAAAATGATGTAAAAGACAAAAACTATGCATAAGACGTAAACGAATTAGTATTATGTTACTGACACAACAAGAAATAATATTCAAAGTCAAACATGCAACAAGATGAAAATGGTGTAAAAATGTAGATCTACGGTAATGACATATTTTTGTTTACTTTCTAAGGAGAGGCCAGATTTCTCTTTTGGGTCTTGAAGTGAAAACGTTTGGCAATGTGTGCATTAGACCAGGGGTGGGCAATTCATTTTCTCATGGGGCCAAATGAGAAACTTTGACAGTTGTTAAAGGCCGGACCAATAAACTCACAGCTCTGCTCAATATATAAGTCTATACAAACAGGAAATGAAACAATACAATGGTAATGAAAATATGGAGCACAGAATACAACTATTTAATGAATATTCACATAAACATTTTTGAAATGTGCAAAACCAGGCTCCACATTAACTTTACATAAAAACAATAAATGCATCCAGCTTTGTTTGCATATCTCAGTACTTTGTTTTTTTCGTTACCTCTGACTTCAGTGAAGAAATACTGAGAAGTCCATGTCTTGTTAACAACTCTGCATTCTGAATCATCTTTCTTTTTTTTGGAGTTAGCTGACATCTTCATGGGCTGAAACTCACCAACAAACAGATCAGTTGCATAAGCCTTATGTAAGTTATGGAAAGCATGTGAAAAAAAACTGTTCATTTTAGCAGATCCTTCAAAATAAAGCAGTGTCGTTGTATTGGTTTGTATCTATTACGATGATATACATTTGCATCAACTTTTAATTTGCCAGTGACCTCATGTGGGCCAGTCAGGGTCAGCTATTGGGCTGCATGTGCCCCACGGACTGTACAATATGCAGGTCTGCATTAGACTGAGCAAAACCAACCCTGCTGACCAAACACCTTCATGACACCAGCCCTTTCCAAGCTGCTCTTATGTCACTGAGCTTGTCCATCGTTGGGGTTTCTCTCATACTATAATATCACCTTAGATCAGTTCATGTCTGATTGTCCATTAGTCCAACAAGGAATAATTTATTAATTCAAGTGTCCATAAATGTTCGCGGCGTCCAACAGTCTACGTCAGTCTCTTCAGTTTGCACATGTAGATTGGCCCAAAGTTAGCAGCCAAGTGTGGGATGACCATCTCACCCAGGTGGAGGTTAGGAGCGAAGTGAAAGGTCTTCCTAAACATGTGTGTGAGGGGTTTCAGATCCACCACCTGGAGGGGGATTTAGAAAAAAAAAAGATCACTTTATTCATGTGATCTGGGCTTCAGTGTTCATAGATAGATTTACTTTATTAAAGGTGCGGGAGACTTTCGTGACCAATTTTTCATCAGATCTGTAAAAACTCAGTCATAGCCTAACTATCAGGAATCTGCAAGTCTTTCTGTGATTACTCACCTGAATCTCTTGCTTTACGGTGAACAATTTCGAAGTGCCATCCATCATAAACAAACCATGTGTTTATAAACAGTGCCAGGAGGAAACTCGGGCATCTTCAGAATTTTGTCGCAATGTGCATTGTGGGAAAGGGAGGTTCGCACAGCCACCTGACGGCGGCATCTACTACAGAGATGATGTGGAAACGGCAAGAGCTCCCTTCCCTCTATGCATATTCCTCCAGCCGTTTCCATGTTTCAACTGTTTCCATGTCGTGTTTGTTTCATCCATATAATACTATATGGTTGCGCTGCCGCTGCCAGGTGGCTGCGCGAACCTCCCTTTCCCACAATGCACATTGCGACAAAATTCCGAAGATGCCCGAGTGACCTCCCAGCTCTGTTTGTAAACACACGGTTTGTTTATGGTGGATGGCACTAAGAAATTGTTCACTGTAATGCAAGAGATTCAGGTGAGTAATCACAGAAAGACTTACAGATTTGTGATACTTGGGCTATGACTGAGGTTTTACAGATTTGATGAAAAATTGGTCATGAAAGTCTCCTGAACCTTTAATCCCTGAGAGGAAATTCAAAATATGGTCTCCGCTCCACAGAAACAGTCACAACCACAGCAACAATAAATAAATGAATACAGAGTGTAAATAGCTAAAAAATAAGTTAGATTAAAAAGAGGAGTAGAATTAAAAATTAATGAAAAAAATACCAATATTTATGATCTTTTGTACTGTATGTTGTGTGTTATGCTGTGCCATTGATGCTTTTGTGTCATAAAACACACTTTGTATGGGAAATATGTTTTCATAATCTAAGTGATGGTTCTACGTCTGTATCCACGTGTTCTTAACTGCACAGATGAAGGAAAGAAATGTGCATGAAGGCAACGCAAACAGATGAGGGAGAGTGAACCTGACATCAAGACGGGTCAGAGACTCAGAGAAACTACATTAAACAAGGAGTTTTGACAGAAAAACTCCTTGTGTTTTGGAAACTCTGACAAGGAACTTATCAGAGTTGAGTCTCCACAATAAACTCAAATGTAACCTCTTTCAATAGCTATGGAAAAACTCTAAGCACAAAGAGATTTAATGTTAGCTGTTTATTCACAACTACTGCTGTTGAGTGCTTTCTAGTTGTGTCCTTACATTTTAAACAATAATATCTTAGTTTTTGTTGCATGCCTAAGTGAAAATGTGCACAAAGGTTCACAATAAATGGAGAAAAATTCTTAAATGAGTAAATTCCTTTTATTATTATTGTGTTACGTAACAAAAATATTAGTAGGAGGATATAACTCAAAATATATTTAGAAAAAAAGTCTTTCATTGTTGTCATTTTATATCAACTACTTATTCATTATCTTATGCATCATTATTTGATATAAAATGACTCATACCAGGATATGAGTCATATTTTCATACTACCCTTAAGTTTATTTTTAAACTACTGTGTCTGATACTGATGTTATGATGATGTGTGCTTCACTGACCTGCAGGTGGATGCTGTGATTTTCTTGCGCCAGGTGGATGGCCTGTTCCACCACACTCTGGTTCTGCGTTTGAGATAACGTGCAGGTGGAGTACAGGATTTCCCCGCCTGGATGCGTCGCCTCGATCCCTGCCCTGCAGGGGTTTTAACCCTATTGTTAATGACACTTAAACAGCAGGTTGGTGACAGAGTTTGGAGTAAAAATAACCCTTTTATCACTCACAGCAGCAGCTCCAGCTGTAGCTGTGGCAGCCTTCGCCTCTCGCCGGTCCTGCTCCTACTGAAGATATTATTATCGTCTTCTACAAGTGAATGCCTGTCTGTCGTACAGGGAACGTCTACAAGAACCTGAATGAAAACAGGAAGATGGAGAAGACCGTGGAACTTTGAGATGAATGTGATAAATACAGACATAAGTGTGTAAATTACAGCTGCAACAATTAACCCATAAAGACCCAAACATCCACCACCCGATCAAATCATCTGCTGATCTAAATGTTTAATAACTTCTGAATCACTAATCCTATCAATACATGTAAATAATTGGTGTAAAATACAGTTTATCATCTTTTCATGGTCATCAGATATGACCCATTTGAACGTTCAGAGGCTCTGTAGTGAATATGGAAACTCCGTCATCTTTTACAACATTGATTCACCAGTAAAACCCATGGAGTTGGATCAATGACAGTGGATGGAGACAATGGGTTTATGTTCAGTTAATGATATCTTTGCTGAAAAACTCACTATTTCTTCAGTTTTGTTTGTTTCTGATATAACAACCCTCAACTTTAATCAGAGCTTTAATGAATATCTACATGATCAGGGAATTAATTATAAGAAAATACATGATTTTCATGAAAAAAATGAAAATACAGACGATAACATGATAATAATTGGTGATGAATCACTAAAGAAAGGTTAAATCTAGAGAAAAATTCATTTAGGAACTTCCACAAAAGTAGCACTGGGTCTTTATGGGTTAATGAGTAATTTGTTGGGAAAAGATTATTTAAAAATCAATTTCACCCTCTTTCATTGTATATTTTTTGGTTTCTTTACTCATCTTTGACAATAAATTGAATACCTTTGGGCTGAAGAACAAACAAGACTTTAGAGGATCAGGATCATCATCATCATCATCTTGGACTTTTTATTCTATAATTAAAATTATCCATTTACAAGAATACATTTTCATGTTTGATGCAACTAACAATTCTTATTTTAATGTTCAATATTCAATGTTCATGTTCAATGTTTATGTTCAATATACCAGAAAAATGTTATGATATGCAATGTTGATACTAACAACTGAACTCTAATATATGTTCACATAGAAATTGTGTGGTAGAAAGTGGAGAAAGGAACAGAGGACAAAGATTAATGGAAAGAAAACCTTTTGTAGCATTTTGAAATAACTGGCCAGATGCATCAAACATAAACCAACTGTGCTCAATTTTACAGCAGAGTAAAAATAAATGAATAAATAAGCAAATAATACCTCCAATTAACATGAACACGTAAACATAAATAGTCCCAAAATATGAAATAAAGACTGCCGCAGAGCAGTTAAACAAATATTGTTAAAATAACCAATCAATCAAGTCTAGCAAAGTCTGTTGTGGCACTTTACCATATGCTAATTAAATTCATTATATTCCTCTGCATGATGCTTCTACAGATGGTTTATAAGGTTTGTGGTGTTGATGCCACCTCTTGAAACACTGGTGTTGCCTATACTGACCCTAAAAAAACCTCCACACTGACAACATACTGATGGAACTTTCACAAATAACGGCTAAATTGAAAAACTGAATATCGGATCAGTTCATCCCCGATTTTGATACAAGAAATAAAATGATGAGCATTTGGCTGTATCTTACCCTGTCAAATGTGTCCCTCTCGATTTCTCCCCACTTGGTTCCATCGAAGGAGGTGATACGTAGGTTATCGCCTGACAGAAATGGCTTAGGAGTGTAGCTGTGGAGGACCCTCTTCAGTCGCAAAGTTCGAGATATAGAGGAGTCATTAACACACAGAAACCCTTTGAAACACACGAAAAATATGGATGTATAACTTTGACTGATTGACAGACAAAATGGCAGCCTTTATCTTTACTAAATGTTCTAGCGTTTCATTCACCTAAACACTGAGTTTGAAGAAGAGTCAGCGTCTTTCCTCCTGGGGCAGCACAGAGGTCAAGTACATTGTGACCCTCTTGGACATCGAGGGCGAGACAAGGCAACACAGATGCAGCGTCCATCAGGTAATAACCCAACAACCCAAACTTGTCTGGTCTTAAGACAACAAGGAACATCAATAAAGACCATTTTTTCCATTTCATCTGATAAACCATTTTCACTTGGAACTATTAAAACACTTATATAGTTAAAATTGATGCTAACCAAGCTAAAAATGACAAAAGATTACAGGGATGTGCAATATGAGAATACTACGTGATAATAGAATCTCATGTAACATTTATTTTAAAATGACACCTTCTATTAGTTGAGCATATACAACAATTCAGAGGAAACAGGAGCTTCTATGTTGTTATTCTACATAGACAATTGAATGGATTTACAGTAATTGTATATATCTTGATTTGTATTGTTTTCTGGGTCTTATTTGTATAGGGACAGGATATTTTTGTCATATTGAATTAGCCCTAGGTTGATTTTTCCTGTTTTTGGTGGTGTTTTTCTATAGGCAAAACCAACACACACAGTAGGTAAATATATTCAAATACTGTTGATAATTTCAGTCCAGTAATGAAGAAAAATCTCACTTGGCAGGTTTGAATCTTGTGATATCCCCTCTTGGAAACACTAAGCACTTGATGTTACGACTGATTTGTAGAGGAGACAGCTGCTGATGGGAAATGTCAGAAGTCTTTGTAGAGAGATCAGAGGATTCCCCTTCAACACCAACCGCTGATATTTGCTCCAGATGAACTGTGGGAATGATGATATGAGGCATTTAAGGCACAAGAAAAAAAAAGATACAGTGAAGCATATAGTTTTGTTTTTGTGCAAAGTATCAAGAATGATACATCTTAATCATTAGATGGATTTGGACATTGGATCTTTGAGAACTCCAAAAAGTAACGGCACACACATCTACCCCACTTCAGCACCATGACCTCATTACCCATACTGTATACTCACCCTCCAGATCTGTGTCACTGATGAAGTCCCTACATCCCTGATCTTGGAGGTCTGACAGAACATCATCATCTGAGAAATTGTTGACCAGTGCTCCGTATTTCCTCTCACAGAGCAAAGCTGCTCGGACCGAGGGCCAGAGGTGCCCCAGCTGGATGCCATAGGCGGCATCAAAATGTTGAAGTGCCAGAGTAGTAGGAGGGTATTTGGCTCGAGTGGCAGCCTGTCAAAGAGAGGCAAGAATACTGATGTTAGACGTGTGCGACATTTAATGTAGTCTTACATGCCAGGGATAGTTTAATGGTCTAATGCTGCATTGTGAGAACACTCCGCTAAAAGTAAACGTTCCTCATCCAAAGCATTTACTAAAATGGAAAAAAAAATCTCTTACAAATGTGTTTAAATAGAATTGATATGTTGTTGCATTCAAGGTTGAAGTACTTTGACCTACATTTAATACTGGGGAGTTTAACCTGCAGAAATGTGAGAACTACATATCTCTAAAAAGGTCAACTTTTCATGAGCCTACATAAACTGACGTGTTTTCAGCTTCGTGACAAATACTTTCCATGAAAATAAAATGCTTCATCCATGAGTTTATTACAAACATTGTTATCCATTAGGTGGATTTCATCACACAAGAAGAGGATGAAAAAATGAAAGCTGTCAGGCAAATGCAGCTGGCCAAAAAGCCCAAAACAAGCGGATTAGAAATATAATGCTACATAAAATGGAAATACTCAAGTTCAGTATGTTAAGTCCTTTACATGTATACACAAGTACAGGACCTGAAAAAAATGCTGTAGATTTTAGACACTACTAAGCACAAATAGAGGTCAAAAATGTGTCATTCCTTTTACGTTTTATTACGAACTGTAACAAGTTATTTAGTCGGTTTCGCAAACATTTTTGGCCCAGCTTTAAAAAAACTACATTTTCCAAGGTACATGGTTTAGTAGTGTCCATACAGTAGTAGTTTACAATAAGTTGCTTTGTGCCTCCAGTTATAACACTCTTTTACTCCCCTTAATTTTACTGTAACTGACTATGTTCACTACTATCCATTTAACTATCCATAAATGTGTTGGTTACTTACCCATTTTTCTTTTACTCGGTTTCGTCTGGGTGTGAAACACCTTAAATTATTTACTTTTCTCAACAACAGCCCGGTATCCATGAACAGCGCCATTTTTCCGTGCAACTGTTTTATGGTCCGAGTTAACTCTGAAAGTCAAACAAACGTTCCGCTTACTGAATCTGGTAGGCGGGTGAGTCGTCTTAAAACTAAGATTTTGATTGGACAAAAACAACTTCTATCATAATTTCTAACCAATTAAAACCTGCATCCGGTTTTCTTTCGTCATTTCCGGCTTGTGACCGACCTCACGTCCTCAACGCACAGCAGTGTTCCTAAACGTTAGCGCTGTCATACTGTAATTAGCCGGTTTTCAATAAATTTCCGAGCCGTAAACATGGTGTTTGAAAATAAGATGGTCAAATACGATGATCCCGACGACGAGGTACGAAAAAATTACCAATATGATTCGTTTTGGTGACTTTCTGTTGTGTAACCTACCCAGTTCTGCTGAGTAGCACAACTTACCTGGCCGTGTTTAAACTACCATTGTAAAATAAGTTAACGATTGATATTCCTTTTAAACTGAACCTAAATGAATTGCACATTACATCTCAAACTGTGTACTTTTGTGCTTTTAGTGACTTGTGTTTACCTTAAACTGACTTGGGTCATTTAAGGTTATGATTTGACATGTGGTGTGGGTGACATAAGTTTACATTACAGTCTTTATATTTGTTATAAAATATTCAGTCCAGGTATTTTCACTTTTTCAGGAGGAAGAAGCTCCTGCTGAAGAAGAAGAAGAGGAAGAAGAAGAGGAGGAGGAGGAAGAAGAGATGGTGGTACGTTGGATCTTCACATACATAAAAGCTAAATTATTCATTGTCATAGGAATGTGTGATATGAGTAATGTTATATTTCTACATTTTATTTCCAGATAACAGCACACTACATATTATAGCTTATTATGTGGTAATTTAATGAATTAACAGATGATATAAATTTAAATGGAAAGAACTAGTTTTGTTTTTACATTTAAGTAACTTGATACTTGGCAGTTAAAAGGTAGTTAATCCTATTTGACAAAGTTAACGTGTTTTATTATAAACCAGAAACATGTTTCAGCTGTGTTTAACCTTTATTTAACCAGGCGTTAAGACATTCTTATTTATAACTATGGCCTTGCAAAAGGCAGGGTCTTTTGAGGGACAGGGAAAAGGGGGCTATAAAAGGAAACAAGTCTAAAATGAATCCAACATAATGAATATGAAAAAGTCCAAAATATCAGTGTTCAATAGGAAATACTCTAATGGTACAATTGTATTGTAGAGGTAAAAAATAAATACAGACCTAACATGCAAAATGTTCAACTCTTTCAGGTTTAACCGATAATGACAAAGTAAGACTCACAAAAGTATAACAAGTAAACAAAACAGTCTGCATTTGTGGCTTTTGAGTGAATGAATTGGAATAAATATTTCCATACAAAGTATTTGTGACACAGCAAAATAAAGAGCAGGATAAAATCAAGGTCAATAAACACAATGTATTACCCAGTGTTTTTCTATCGCACAGCTGCTGTAGTATTTTTATTTTGTTATTAGAAGGCTCTACAATCCTTCATCATGATTTGGACTTTTTTTTTTTTTTTTTTTGGTCAAATATATGTAGTATATTCTTGAAGAAGCTGGTGAAATTTCTCAATCTGTCCTTCTTTATTCCTCTCAGGACCCCCTTGAAACAATACGAGCCAAGTGTGAGCAAACGGAACACTGTGTGCACTACAGGGAACGTCTGGAGGTCTGCGAATCCCGGGTTGGCTCCAAGTCCCACACTGAAGAGGACTGCACAGAAGAACTGTTTGACTTTCTGCATGCACGGGATCACTGTGTAAGTGTTTGTAAATGAACTAACTTGACAATCTGACCTTTTCATGTAGCGGCCAGACATTAGAATGACTTGTTTTGGGAGACACTTATTTAAAGGTGATGTTGATTATATTCTTCTCTCTCTTTTTAGGTCTCACACAAGCTGTTCCACAACGTCAAATGACCGGCCAGACCCACATCCACTACTTGCGTTGCTCTATATAGAATTTAACATTAATGTGGCGGTTCTGACATCTGTTGTCGTTCACTTTTGTGTAAACATAAACCCATATTCTGGGTCTCTGGGCAAAACACATCATACCTTCCCCTGTTCATGAGTCTACAGTGTTTAAGGTAATATTTAAGTACTTAATCTTCAACCATACTGCAGTTTATGCAAAGCCTGTATGCTGCCCCAGGACCAGAGAACCTCAGGTGTAGTCATGAATTCATTGTTCTAAATGAAAATAAATATTTACTTTGGTTTTCAGTTTGTCTGAAGAGCATCTGTTAAGGATTGATTTCTTTCTGGCTTAGTATCTCAGTATTTCCTTACACTCAGCTAAAAGATTAAATGTAAAATCAGATGCATTCATTTTCAGTTTTTTTTACATACGCACAGAAAAAAGCTGATTTTGAAAGTGTGCCAACTCTCACAAGAAGCATTGAGTGTTTCTCAAATTTCTAACGGTTGGTTCATCCATATAAAGATTTTACTCAATGATAAGAATTGGAGAAATTTATCACATAGCTATAAGTTTGCCATTTGCCTTAAGTGAGAAATTAAGTGCAGTTAAAGTGCTCTGCTGCTTTTTGGTAAACAACTGATTAGCTGTTGAAGTCTTTTTAACAAACTACAAATTTGCTCGTGCTTGGAAGGCAGTGCACTCAATCATTAAAACACCAAATGAGGGAACATCTTTTGAAAGCGAGTTCAGTGTTGAATTCATGTGTCAGTTTTCCATTTTCTTTGTGCCACAGAAGATTAAAAGCTATAATTATAGATCACTTCAGAATCCAAATTTTCTGCTCTGAGACTTAGAAAAATTGCTTCTTTCCATAGTGTTGTAAAACGGCATCAGATCACATTTAGTTTTTTCATTAGGAACAAGAACATTACTGCAGAAAAGTGCATTTTACCCTGATATTTCAGCACTTGCAGCTTTAATTTATGAAGAAAGAAATCATATAAAGAGATGGGAAGAATAAAAATTTTATTTCAATACATGTAGACATGGTTCATAATAAGTTAAAAATCAGACCATTATGGTTTAAAAACAAAAAAGAAAAGTTAAAACAGAGGGTGGTAGTGTGTCTTCCTATTACTCCTCCATTTGTGGTTAGTTAACCAGACAGTAAAAGGGGAAAAACCCCAGATAATTCATGCACACGGTGCAAAACATTAACAAGCTGTAGAGGGAATCATCTGTCTCACCGAATGTTTTCTTTCCTGTTGTTCCCAAAAAAGTCATCCATGGATGCCTGCAGAAGAGAAGAGTTTATTTTTTAGTTATTTTTTTCCTTAATCAAGTTACTGTCCTACAGGCCTTTTTCCACAGCAGCCACAGTGACAACAGAAAACACACCAGTATGATTGGTAGTATTAGGAATGGCTACGTCCTATTTAGCAGGATCAGTTTCAGTTCATGTGAGTTCACTGGAATGATCTCATTGGGCAACAACATGGAGTGGAGCCAGTTCCATTTTTATCAGTACCGCCTGTACTTCGCTGGGTTTTATAAGGTGAGATGGTCGCTGCGAGGACGGTCTAGTAAGGTCAGCTGGGATTTGGAATATTAAAAGAAATACAATAAATATAAACAGTATATTAGCTTTCTATTTGAGTTGTTACTGGTTTTATTTTGAATGCAGTGATTTTCTTCCTCCCAGTAACATGGAATTTATGTCTATTTTTCAACCTTTGAAAGTAAATGAATTGCTGTGTTGTGCAAATCATTATTACTATGAAATATTTATGTACGTGCCAACAGTAGGTCTAGGGGGATGGAAGTGACAGGTATCTTTCTTTAATGAGAACCTCCTGGTATTTAAATGGTCAGTTCTGCATAAGTTTTAGGCTCGTAGGGAAAGAATTAGCAATATATATAGCTACTACTTAGGATATGTATGTTTTATATTTGTCTTCACCTGTAAAGAGACAACAGTTTCATTTCATATCATTTATTTGGATCTCCAGTAGCTTTGGCTTATTCTTCCTGGAGTTCACATCCATCACAATTGTCTTTATACTGCAATACATAAATTACCAAAAACACCCACACACAAAACAAAACAACACAAAACAACTAAAAACCATTCATCAGAATTACAAAACAAAAACAACATACATGTTATACAGGACCTAGTTCAATTAACAGTACCTCCTAAGTTAGAAGTCAGTGTTTTGCGAAACCTGGTCCAACACATCTGTTCTCTCTGAAATAGTTTTTTTTTTTTTTTCCCAATACATGGTCCCTTTTAAACTAAACGGTTTAGTTTAGACTGAAATAGAAAACAATGCAAACCCAAGCAAGTATGATGGTAATTTACTCAAAGCATTAAGGAGACATTGGGGGAAAAAAAAAAAATTTATCAAAAAAACTGTCAGTCTGCCCCAGGGCAGCTGTGGCTACAGATGTAGTTTACCACCACCAGAGGGAGAATGTGAGAGCGAATGAATAATGGGTCAATAATGTAAAGCGCTTTGGGTGTCTAGAAAGGCGCTATATAAATCCAATCCATTATTATTATTATTATTATTAAAAACCCATCATTTTACTGTAAAAAAGTACACTCACAGTCAATGAAAACTTTGACACCATATTTTTCGACTTAATTTTTATTTTGAAACCCTAAACTGGCATTTTTTCATATGAATCATTTGTTTAGGATATTGGCATACAGAAACAAAAATCTAAAGTTTCAAGAATAATTTCAAAACAAAAAACTTAAAAGAAAATGGCACCTGCCAAACACAAAGTCCCAACAGTAGCGGTCCTGGTCTGGAGTTGTCACTCTCTCTCGCCCTGGACGCGGTCTATCGTCAGCAGAGCCTGTGGTGTTGTGGCGTTCAACCAGGTTTCTGATTGTGGGTTGGGAACAGCCCATCCATAGGCCTGGCTATATCACTGGAGCTCAAACCAGCCTCCACCATACCCAGTGCCCGGAGACGTTGTTCACGTGATAGACGTGGCATGATGCCGTTCACTGGACTAACAATGGTGGCCTTTTTTGGGCCTTTATATAGGCCTTCCAAACCAATCCTCAAATTGTGCAGATCCCCACTGAGTATTGCTCAATGTGTATTTGGTCTATTTTTGCAAAGAGACCGACCCATGTGTAATGAACCATGACAACATGACAACTCATCATTATCTCAACTACCCGAGCACTAAGTCATCAATAAATCCACAATGAATAATTACAACCCCCCTACAAGCAGAAATACACATACATTTCTACCTCAAAGTTTCTATTGACTGTCAGTGTAGAATGTATGAAACCAGCAGCTTCACATCCATAGATGGTGAAAGCACTTTGTGGGACCAGCAGGTGGCAGCAGAGGCCTTCACTCACCTGCATAAGCAGCCTCTCCTTCCTCAGCTTCTTGTAGAATATGAGAACGTCTGGGTCCGCTCTGACGACATGGGGGTCAAAGTCCATGACCCTCAGACCCTCCAGGCTTCGCGCTCGTGATAAGGCCACGTAAGCCTGGCCGCTCTCAAACACACGCGCCAGGGAGATTTCTACACAATCCAGTGTCATTCCCTAAAATAGAGAGAAAAAAAGAACAGATCACTGACATGGAAGCATTCATCTGACAGTTTTACCCTGTTACAGTTCAGTCATTTAAAAGGAAACTCTGAACACTGTCTATACATAATACATATGACTCTGTCTGCTCCTACATTATACACTACAGCCATCCAGGTTATATACAGTTTATACATGATTACAAACATCTGCTATATATGTTACACAAAAAGAATGAACCAGTTTCATTACACAATATTTTAATAAGGAAAAGCAATACAAAACTCCAGCCAAGTCACAAGTATTCTACTCACAATCAACTTTCATTTCCTGTCTTACAAGTGTTCAATGTGTCCACCACCTGCAGCACGGACAACATCAATGCCATAAGAGAATTCCTCCCAGACACGTATCAGCATATCACGATCCACTGAGTTGATGGCTGTTGTTATTCAATGTTTAAGGTCATCGAGGTTAGCCATTCAAAACTTAGAAAACTCCTCTTTCAAATGGTCACTGACTCATTCCATGACGATGCTTGAGAACTGAAGCAATGAGTCATGAAGTCGGTTCATTCTTTTTGAATAACCCTGTGTATAGTTATATTATAGGTTAATTTTTACATTTGTACTTGTTTGTAATATTTCAAATCGGCTACAATTTACTTAGGGGGTCAAATGAGTGGCCATTTTTGTCAAAAAAAAAAAAAAAAAGTTGTAAGAAATGCATAGAAGTGTATTGAAATAATGCTAATACATTTGTGCACAGACTACTGATATTATTTGACAGTGGAAGCTATATTTTCAGAAATATTGGATTTGGAATAGCACGTGTATGTGAAAACTTTTGCTGGTGGACGGACGTGACATTACCCATGATGATCTGGTCAGTACCAGTACTTTATTAGTAATAAACTTATATACTTACTATTGCTAATTCTCCTCTTATTCATAAATGTTAGTATTGTGGATCTAAAACAATAACAGTTGACACAAAAACACAAAATGTGGCAGTGGACGGATGTGACATGGTTGTTACAGATCCCATCATACTGATGCTCAGCAGCCATGTCACCATTTCCACAAATGATCCCTGTGCAAAAACTAGGATCAGAATTATTTATTGTATAGTTTATCATCATACTAAAGAGTAAATAACAATATAGAATTGTTATTTCTTTATAAAAATGCTTATTATTAGAAAACTGTTGATTTAAAAAGTGACGTGTGACATTCTTAATGCATGTATTGGTGTAACATAAGCTGGATGGATCAGCACCATACTCCATATTGCAACCTGTAAAAATAAAACATGTGATATGTAGGATAGAATCTTGTAAGAAAACCTGGGGAATCTAAAAGCATAGAATATTTGTTTTTCAGGAAAATTCAGTTCAAATATAACTTGGCCATTTGTGACATGAAAATATAGCATTAATTGTGATGAAATTGGACATTTTTGAGCTGAAAACATAGTTCATATGACCATCAACATGTTGCAACAGAACTGAAATCCTGTGAATTTGCGTAACTTGCATTTACCAACACAAAGTTCCTTTGGGGATTCACTTATATTGATTTCTTATGCACAAAGACATACCGTAAATAAGACCTCTAAGCAAATTTTAGCCGAAATACATTAAAATATATTATTCTTTTATTTCAACTATCAGCAAATTATTACGTTTTCCCTAATGTTACTCATTGTACTATGTGCAGAGCTTTGTGACACTTCACACATAGTGGTATAATGAACTTCACCTTGACCTTTAATTTATGCAAAACACACACACACACACACACACACACACACACACACACACATACTACATCTCTTTTATTATGATTTATACACATGAAACGTGTAGCTGCTGCTGGAATGTCACAATTTTCCTTTTGGATGAATTAATTATTCAGCATAAAATCCATCTAAAATTGCAAATAACTCTAAACTCTTGCTCTGATCCACAAATAAAAGTGTTTTCATTATCCAGTGAGGACAGCTTATTCTACTATTTTAGGATGTGCTTTCCCGATCTATTATGAGACTTAAATGTGCAACAGACCGGTCTATTCAATACATCAGATTTTACCAGATGAGATTCCTCAGTTGGGTAATCTCCACCTCTACCTCTTTCCTGTTCTTTTACTACATGTACTCATTTCCTTTGATGAAATACCGGTGTGGGTTTGCTCTTTATGTCCCTGCCTCTGTCCTGCTGCTGTAAATCAAACACTGGTGACACATCGGTCGTGGCCAATGATCTCAATTACCCAGAGGGCACAAACCAACTGTGGAGCTTCAGGTCAGGATATATGAATCTGTGGTGAGAGCATCTGTTGAGACAGCTGAATTATGGGTGATGACACAGTCACGGCTCATGCATGTTTATAGCAGCAATTATGATCTTAGTGTTTAGGATGCATGACCAGTGAACTGATTAAACAAACAGGAAACAAATTTAAAAAAATATTCCAAGATGAGAATGCCTCCCATTAGGGCAAACAGAATGGTCTAATGAGTATGAAAATAATTTGCATAATGTTTTTGCCTTCACACTCACCAAGTACGAACCAAACTGAACACCCATGTGAGATTTTAGACTAAGATGTAAAGCAGTGTTCTCCATCAACCAACAAGGGAACATCTTTAAGAAGAATATAATTTACTTAGGGGGTCAAGTGAGTGGCCATTTTTGTAAAAAAAACAAAACTTGTAAGAAATGCATAGAACTGTGTTCAAATAATGCTAATACATTTGTGCACAGACTACTGATATTATTTGACAGTGGAAGCTATATTTTCAGAAATATTGGATTTTGAATAGCACGTGTATGTGAAAACTTTTGCTGGTGGACGGACGTGACATTACCCATGATGAGCTGGTCAGTACCAGTACTTTATTAGTAATAAACTTATATACTTACTATTGCTAATTCTCCTCTTATTCATAAATGTTAGTATTGTGGATCTAAAACAATAACAGCTGACACAAAAACACAAAATGTGGCAGTGGACGGATGTGACATGGTTGTTACAGATCCCATCATACTGATGCTCAGCAGCCATGTCACCGTTTCCACAAATGATCCCTGTGCAAAAACTAGGATCAGAATTATTTATTGTGCAGTTTATCATCATACTAAAGAGTAAATAACAATATAGAATTGTAATTTCTTTATAAAAATGCTTATTATTAGAAAATTGTTGATTTAAAAAGTGACGTGTGACATTCTTAATGCATGTATTGGTGTAACATAAGCAGGATGGATCAGCACCATACTCCATATTGTAACCTGTAAAAATAAAACATGTGATATGTAGTATATAATCTGGTAAGAAATTTTGGGGAATGTAAAAGAATAGAATATTTGTTTTTCAGGTAAATTCAGTTAAAATATAACTTGGCCATTTGTGACATGAAAATATAGCATTAATTGTGATGAAATTGAACATTTTTGACCCGAAAACATTGTTCATATGACCATCAACATGTTGAACAGAACTGAAATCCTGTAAATTTGCATAACTTGCATTTACCAACACAAAGTTCCTTTGGGGATTCACTTAGATTGATTTCTTATGCACAAAGACATAAATAAGACCTCTAAGCACATTTTAGCTGAGATCAGAGTTGTAGAATCAATGCAAACACATACAGTCGCAGAAAAAAATTATTAGACCACCCTTGTTTTCTTCAGTTTCTTGTTCATGTTAATGCCTGGTACAACTAAGGTATATTTGTTTGGACAAATATAATGGTAACAACAAAAATAGCTCATAACAGTTTCATTTCAGAGCTGATATCTAGTCATTTTCCATAGTTTTCTTGATAATAACCAAAATCACTTCAGTTCTTACATCAATATCTATGGCATTATACTGACAAAGACAGTGCTTTTAGACATTCCATGTTTTCTTTTCTGTCTGTTTTAGTCACATGATACACACAGGAGTTAGTACTTGGTTGCATAACCATTGTTTTTGATGACTTTTGAAGGTGACTTTTTCCATGATTGTATTAGAGCTGCTCTGAAAAACAGGTTCGGAGTTTTAGTGTAATTGTGTGCTGCAAGACAGGTATGACAAACCAGTGAAAGCCGTTTGTCACAAGAAATGAATGAGTTGATATTCATAAAATAATCCAGACATTACTGAGAGCAAAAACCAATGTCAGTTTTTTTTCTCTGCTGAATGAAACACCTTACCACTTGACAGCTCGAGGAACTTGTAGAGATAAACCTTAAAGACATGACTTACAACCTGTAGAGGTTGATCGATATGGGTTTTTCTAAAACTGATGCAGATTTTTAAAAATTGGGTCAAACAATGGCCGATATCTACAGCTGATTTTTGAGGCCAGTATTTAAGGCTGATTTTTTTTTTTTTTTTTTAATGCACACTAAAAATGAAATTGATGATGATAAATGAAATTATTAATATATGTACACATAGTACTCTTGTAACATTTATTGAACTTAAAGTGCTGCTCACACAGGTGCCCAATCAAATATCTTATAACATTTTTACTACTGATCAAATATCAGCTTTCAAAAAAAGAAAAAAAAAAATTTAAGCTGATGGCTGATATTGAAAAAAATTCAATATAGCGGCCAGCTGACATATCTGTCTACCTCTAACAACCTGTGTTCACCTACAAATCAATACCCAGTTAAAATGCTCTCAGTCTGGAAACTGCCACGGCAAAGACAGTCTAATAGGAGTCTTTCATAATCACTGACAACTGAACTCAACTGAAATACATGCCTGTAATTAATCAAATGACCCCAAAAGTGAGGAAAACAAATCCAGCCTTCACACCTTTTTAATGCAGCAGTTTCAACAATTAATGTTTTTCAAGTTTAAGGAGATCATACTTGGTTCCAGCTTTAAGCTTCCACCCAGTTTCCTTCAGTAATTTCTGCCGACAAACGAACTAACAGACAAAGGAAGCTACTGCTACCATGTTTGTCAGAGGTAAATGAGAAATACAGTCAGTCCCTATTCCTTTTGTACATATTTACATTGAATTACTGAATCATTTTTACTTTTACATCATCTTTAAAAGCTAAAAACCACTTCATATGGATATGTACATGTGAATGGGCATTTATACATATATGTTTATTTTTTTCCTTTTCATATCTTTACATTATATGATGGATTATTCTATTGGCCAGTTTTGTGAGTCTTGTATTTTCAGCCATATGCAGCATCATGGTGACATTTTTACATACATGTTTGTTTTTTGGCTAAAATTTGCTTAGAGGTCTTATTTATGTCTTTGTGCATAAGAAATCAATATAAGTGAATCCCCAAAGGAACTTTGTGTTGCTAAATACAAGTTATGCAAATTCACAGGATTTCAGTTCTGTTGCAACATGTTGATGGTCATATGAACTATGTTTTCAGCTCAAAAATGTCCAATTTCATCACAATTATTGCTATATTTTCATGTCACAAATGGACAAGTTATATTTTAACCTGAAAAACAAATATTCTGTTCTTTTAGATACCCCAATTTTTCTTACAAGATTATATACTACATATCACGTTTTATTTTTACAGGTTGCAATATGGAGTATGGTGCTGATCCATCTTGCTTATGTTATGCAAATACATACATTAAGAATGTCACACGTCACTTTTTAAATCAACAGTTTTCTAATAATAAGCATTTTTATAAAGAAATAACAATTCTATATTGTTATTTACTCTTTAGTAGGATGATAAACTAGACAATAAATAATTCTGATCCTAGTTTTTGCACAGGGATCATTTGTAGAAACGGTGACATGGCTGCTGAGCATCAGTATGATGGGATCTGTAACAACCATGTCACATCCGTCCACTGCCACATTTTGTGTTTTTGTGTCAGCTGTTATTGTTTTAGATCCACAATACTAACATTTATGAATGAGAGGAGAATTAGCAATAGTAAGTTTATAAGTTTATTACTAATAAAGTACTGGTACTGACCAGAGCACCATGGGTAATGTCACGTCCGTCCACCAGCAAAAGTTTTCACATACACGTGCTATTCAAAATCCAATATTTCTGAAAATATAGCTTCCACTGTCAGATAATATCAGTAGTCTGTGCACAAATGTATTAGCATTATTTCAACACAGTTCTGTGCATTTCTTACAACTTTTTTTTTGACAAAAATGGCCACTCATTTGACCCCCTAAGTAAATTTTAGCTGATTTACATGTACTTCATGCATTTCCATTTGTTTCTTTCTTATCTGTTTTCATTATTTACATTTCTTCGTCCTTTACCACTTGTTCAGCCATACTTAAAGGCATTGGTTATCACATGATCAACCTGATTAGCATCCCATAATGCACTGCACGTCTTATTATACTACAATGAAGACTATAGTTAAAGTAAACTGGCGATTGTGTTCCTACAGGTAATAAAGGACTTTCACTTTTGTATCACAGTGCCTTGGACTTGTTTTCTGGCTGTTTTACTTTTGCACTACTTATCTTTTGAGCACTGATATTTGATTTTTTTTTTTTTTTCCTAACCTTTTTGTCATATTGTTTTTCCAAGAAACCCAACTCAGTGCACCCTACTGTGAGGGTCAGAAAACAATCCAAATGAAACCAAATTAACTGATAACAACATTTACTAATTTATGTAATTTTATCCCAACACAATCTATTCTCCTGATGTGACACCTTTCCCTCTTTTTCTTGAGATGACAAGCAACAACACGGACATGACTGATTGAGATTCAAGGCCAATTTTCAGACACTGTAATCAAGTCTGCAGCATTTCAGCCAGACAAAGGTCAAATAGAATTGCATTAAAATAGAAAATGAGCTTTGGACATTGCATTAAAAATACAATCATTATGCAGTGAATTATACAAATACGCATTAAACGCTTGTATCCCATGGCAACAATGATCACATTTACATGCACACTAGTCTTCCATACATGACAGGTACCATATAAACAGTATATTCCACTTGGATACTCTGAATTTGGCCTTTTTCGAATGGATCATTTTCCAATTAAGACATGTGGGATTAGCTGACATGAGGTTTGATGGGAAATTGTTCAGACATGTATTCAGCAGAGTTGGAGCATGAAATTACTTTACAGTCCCGTTTTACACTCCGAGGTAAAGACAAAGATCTTTTTTGGCAGAGATGAAGGCTCGAAGTTGACATTTTTGGTTTGAATGAGAAACACACCTACTGTTAACCCTTTCATGCACAGTGGTCACTACAGTGGACAGTTATTTAAAACTGTTGTATATTTATGGGTTTTGATGTTTTAGTTCCATATCAGCCAACTCAGTGGACACTTATGCATCATCCCATACACTGACATTCATACCATTACTGTAACTTTGCTGTTCTTGATAAACCTGATCTGCACTAACATGTTTAAGTGTAAATCAGTTGTTAATTGTTAGACTTTTTTTTTTTTTTTGCATATTATCTCCATGAAGTGAGTAATAACTAGCATTAGAATATGTTAAAATGTGAGAAAACATCAGATTAGCAGCATTAAAAATGTTTTTTTTTTCATTGTTTTCATATCACTTTCTGATATTGGGATTTAAACACGTTTCTTTACTTCAAAAATATAATGCACGGACATTTTTCTTACTCAATGAAAAAAAACAAAACAAAAAAAACCCCTCTATTGCATTGGTTTTTTTCATGCCCAAGAAGGAATAAAAATCTTGACTAAGGTATTCATAATTCATGCATGAAAGGGTTAAACAGTATGACAGAGGATATCAAGTTTTGGACATGAGCAAATACTGAAAAGATGGATTTTCAAGGAGGTGTTTGAATGAAGAAAAGATGAAGACTGAGTTCACATTGTGGAAATGGAAGAAAACAAAGGAGTGATTTTTTTTTTTTTTTTTTTTTAAAGGAATTATGCATTTCAAAACATTTCCCTGTGGTCTATATAAACTGCAAATGCTATGTTTGGGTCTGAATTCTTCATTAATTCAACTCCACAGGTCCATCTTCAACCCTATTTCTGAGTAATGACACTAGAAAGGCCGTTTTGAGTGCAGACCCTTTAAATGCAAATGAACCACTTCACGCCCCCCCCCCCCCCCCCCCCCCCCCCCCCCCCCAGGTTGTTGACCGTGCTGCTCTTGTTGTTTGAGTATCAACATCGCGATGTACTGTATGTGTGCGCAATAGTCACATCACAGATCCTGCAATGTAGGAGGTAAATGAACTCAATGTGTTCTCATCTAATTTCAAGGGTACCTGACCAATCACAGTCATTCTTAATCAGTTTGGAGTGAGTCGCTGGTAACAACATTGAAAAATGAGCAACGAACAAGTGAAAATCACTGTAAATCAAGACTTGGGGCCAAAAAGAAAAGCAACGATAGTTATCTGGAATTATTTCAGCTACAAGAAGGATGACATTGAAACACGTGTTCTGTGTCGATAGTTCCTTGCACCTGTTGCCACAATGAGAGGAAACACAACTATACTCAGTGCCAATGAAACCGCAACACTTGAATGTGTTTTATTGTTCCTGAGCTGCATCAGTATGTTTCAGTTTCACCTGTATAAGATAATCCCAGACAGTTTCTTAACAACCTGAGACGGGTTGAGCTACTGTCACGCTTGAATGAACTTGTCTGCATTCATAAGACTTGTTTTTCTCATTGCTCAGCAATGAACTGCTCAACTTAAGGAATTGTGGTCAGTTAAGGAGTGGTCATGTTCTGTATATAAAGACAAGCTGAAAAGCACCAAAATCATTTGCAATAACTCAGCGATGCCTAGACTGACATGTGACCAAAGATGCCATGCTATGGGGCCCCTGGAGGCCGGAATCTCTGCTCGGCAGGTGGCGCGCCGTTTTGGATGCAATGTGTCCACCATAGTCAGGATGCAACAGAGACATGAAGAAACTGGCTCAACTGCAGACAGACCTCGCCCTGGACGAGCACGTGTGACCACGCCACAGCAGGATCGCTACATTGAGCTGCAGCACCTCCGGGACCGCTTTGGGACTTTTGGTTTTAGGGGTCCATGAGTTTCTTACTTCATCCTTATTTTTTGTCAACAAATTTGGATGTGATTTTTTTAATTTTACTGTATAGAAATGGCCTACAATTAATTCCAAAGAGCTTATGGAATAAAAATCCTCATTGATTTAAAAAAAATATAAGAATCTTCAAGTGTTGCATTTTCATTGGCACTGAGTATAATTTGTTTGACCATTCATGTCAGCACCACACAGCTGTTATATACTCATGAGTATTTTTTCATATTGCAATATATATTGCAGGATTAAAAAAATCGCAATGTCAGTTTTTTCCAATACAGTTGTCCTTCACTATAACGCGGTTCACCTTGTGCGGTTTTGCTGTTTTGCGGATTTTTTTGCATGCTTTTTTTTTTTTTACAGCGTATGAACGCGCATTGTGTTCTGCGTCCTGATTGGCTAAGGGACTGCAGACCATTGTCAATCAATCTCCTCCATGCTGTGTCTCCTGTACAGTACAGAATGCATTCGGCTTACCAAATTTATATAACTGTTCAATCGCTTGTAGTGTGACTCTGAAGTGCTGCATGTTTGCAAGTTTTCTCCCCGACAAAACCCACAATGTTGACGAAACATTCTGCACCGACGAAGGCACCTGCGGTCCCACCCAAAAGGCAGAGGAAGATGCTAACCATCACCTGAAAACAGGTTTTGATCTTTGGTTTCATTCTATAATACTGTACTTATTTTTTAAAATCTATGAAGGTTTGACCTTTGCGAGTGTTTAAACAAGAGAGAAATGTGAGAAAATGTTAATGCCTGTCTGAGAAAAGTGTATAAAGTGTGTGGTGAGGGGTTTTACAGCCTTAAAACATATATAATAATTGTAAAAAAATAAAGCTGATTACTTTGCGGATTTCGTCTATTGCGGGTTATTTTTAAAACTTAACCCCTGCGATAAACGAGCAACCACTGTATTATGCAGCCCTACAACCAACAACCAAACATTTTAGGTAATCAGCACAAAGTTTGGACATATTTTCAGTACGGACTACAACCGCTGCTGCTGACAAACAATTATGTCGTACTCTGAGAAATGTTCATCGGAAGTCTTGACCTTATATGTGCAAATGTCGTGATGTGACTAGTTATAGACGTAACAAATTAAGCAGGAATTAAAACAGGTTGTAGAAATCCACTTGATTTTTGCCAAAATTAATATAAAGATAACTTTGCAGCACCTGGAGGGTTCAAATTCAAGCTTTGGGAACTATTAGGGTCCAAATACACAAATAACACTGGTCTACAATTTTTTAGAAATGATTTGCTTCGGAGATTAAAGGTGCTAAATGTTATGTATTTTAATAAGATTAATTGGAAAATAAATGACAAAAGAGCCGGTTTGCTGATGTTTTCAAGGTAAATGATTAAGTGTTATTACACATATATATTGGTTTATGTACATTTATATAATAGTTTTATAAATCTTCCACTAAATAGAACCTGGAAAGTGAATGTATTCTAATGCGCAGACAGTGTTTTGAAGTAGATCTTGTAGCTCTGAGACAAATATTCCTTTTGAGTCAAACCCATTCTCTCGTTAATTCTTGAATTTCACATTTTGACCCAAGGCTGTATCTTGGAAAGTTCAGCCAACCAGCATTTTTGACTTGATTTTTCTTTATCAGTGACTCTCGTGTGGTAAAATTTCATGACTTTTATTCTGGAAGCGTTTCCCTTGTAGACCAGTGTAAATGAACCAAAGATGAATAAAA
This sequence comes from Sphaeramia orbicularis, assembly GCF_902148855.1. Classification (NCBI taxonomy): domain Eukaryota; kingdom Metazoa; phylum Chordata; class Actinopteri; order Kurtiformes; family Apogonidae; genus Sphaeramia; species Sphaeramia orbicularis. The sequence continues at coordinate 16,215,141 of NC_043973.1, read as the reverse complement.
GTGGGTTTAAGAAAATATGACACCTTTAAAACATTTGTAAAGTGGGGTATGAATGATGCCACGTATGTAGGAATACTAGTGTAATATTCAGTATTTGATCAAGTCCCGCACCAGCAAGCTGACAAAGAGCTGCTTCCCCTGGACTATTCGCACCGCCAACACCAACGGACTCATACACATACACCCACACACAGTCTGATATAACTTCTGCACTTGTACAACCCTTGCACACTGCACTTAACTTTTTAGTCTTTATCTTTTTTATCCCACTGTTTTATTCATTTATTTATTTATTTATTTATCTATACATATACTGTTATTTGTTTTTGGATTTTTATTATTATGTGGTGCGGAGTGGCCCCACCGCGATTTCGTTGTTACTTCTGTACAATGACAATAAAGGCTGTTCTATTCTATTCTATTCTATTCTATTCTATTCTATTCTATTCTATTCTATTCTATTCTATTCTACTCTCATTAGTAGCTGTTTACATGATTAGCAATTTTGTCTTTTTCAGAATAAGGACAACTGGTGTATTCCATGCATGTGAACATACGTACATAATAGACTGTGTTTCGATTTGATAAATAAAGCATCATCATCATACGTCGTGAGACTGAGGTTAACCTTAACTCACCTGGCTCTTGTGAATAGAGATCGCCCAGGCCAGTTTGAGCGGCAGCTGCTGTCGACTCAGGTGGACCCCTCCTCCGGACTTAAACACCCAGCGCTCTGGTTTCAGCACCTCCGTCACACCACACAGGAAACGCACCTGTGGGTGTCCTGATTTAGGGTCAAAACACAGTAATGTCAGAACATTTTTTGTTTCATTAAAATTTTAAATTCTTAAATCATTGTAGAAAACAATGAAATGATTAAATTAAAAAAAAGTGGTTTGATATTAATAAACTAGCACTAAATTTGGGTAAAACAAAAATAATCATGTTTGGAAATTGCAGAAATGATAAAACAATACAGATTCAACTACATGGGGTAAACATCAACAGAGTCGAAGAAATCAAATTCTTAGGGGTGACAACAGACGAACAGATCAGCTGGAAGCCACATATAAGATATATACGGTCCAAATTATCAAGAAGCATAGCAGTATTAAATAAAGCAAAACAGGTTCTGGATCACAAATCACTCCGCATTCTCTACTGTTCCATAGTTCTTCCATATATAAGTTACTGTGCAGAAGTTTGAGGGAATAACGACAACAGTACAATCCATCCACTAATCATTCTACAAAAGAAAGCAGTAAGGATCATTCACAAGGCAGGTTCCACAGATCACACAAATGCATTATTTTTACAGTCAAAGTTACTAAAACTCAAAGACATCATAGAACTGCAAACAACACAAATCATATTCAAAGCCAAAAATAATCTACTACCAGGAAACATACAGAAATTATTCACTGAAAGGGAAGGGAGTTATAATTTAAGGGGTAGATTTGATTTCAAAATTCAGAGGGTGCGCACTACTAGGAAAAGTTTTAGCATATGTGTGTGTGGTGTTAAAGTCTGGAATAGATTGAGGGAGGAGCACAAGGAATGTTCAAACATAAGACAATTCAAAAACACTTATAAGAACATGTTTTTCACAAGATACAGGGATGAGGGTTATTAATTGTCACCATATGTTCACTGTTGTTTATGTAAATATTTCCTTCCTTGAGTTAGTTATTATTTGTTTATTTATTAGCTAGCACAACTAGGAAAGGCATTGGTAAAAGATTATATGTGTATTTGTATGTGTGTATATGTATAAACATATATATGTGTATATGGATGAATGAGTGTGTGTGTATGTGTGTTTGTGTGTGTGTGAATAGATATGTAAATATAGAAGAGTAATGTAAAAGGAAGAGGGACAGATATTATTAATAATATTGTAGTTTGAGGGGGTGGGATTAAATAAATTATACTTCTTCCCATCCCTTTTCGGGCATGTAAATGGAATTATTGTGCTTTTCTTCTGACTAAGATTGTTATGATTCTTGATATTTGTATTATTATGTATGTTTTGCAAGTGCATATATGTTAAATTTCATTGCATGTTCAGAATAAATCACTAAAACAACTCAAATTTTCAGATAATGTTAATTTCATTAATACACACCAAGGTTATTATTGTTAACGAAAACTAACGAAATGACGAAAACTAGAATTGTAAAAACATTTTTGTTAGCTGAAATAAATAAAAACTATAATTAAAAGAAAAAACGATAACTAACTGAAACTGTATTGTGTTCTTATAAAACTAACTAAAACGTATAAAAATGATGGATAAAATTCCCTTTGTTTTCGATTTTTTTCAATGTCAGATTGATATGAAATCGATTTATTTCACTCGAGCAATTTTAGCTGCTGGCACCAAATGATATTTAACGGTCCGTCACTTGTGGTGTACAGTAGTCTACTGTTCCTCACTCTACCTGGAAACATGGAGACTAAAGCTGGGAGAAAGCAGCAGAGTCCTGTCTGGGATTTATTTGAATATGACGGTGAAGAAGAGAAAAGATTAAAAAAAAAAACACCTAAAACTAAGCATTTAGAAAATAACGAAAACTAATAAAAACTAACAAACCTACTCTAAAAACTAATTAAAACTAACTAGAGAAAAAAAGTCAAAACTAAATAAAACTAAACTACAATGAAAAATCCAAAACTATTAGAACCTTGATCTACACCCAGTACTTTTTCTGTGCGACACTGGGAAACATGAGGGGAAAAAATTGCCTCTCTGACAGGACACATGGTCTGTTATTACTGAAAAATAACCAAGTGGCATTTTTATTACAGTCATTTGCCATTTTATTTCATTAGCCCTGTAACACTTAGTACCTGGAGCATGAATGTATTTGTATTCTTAATTTAGAACCTAGATTATTTTAAGTTGATATTGAAAAACATTTATTCACCCAAACACTATGGAGCAACAGCAACATCCATTTGACTCCCATGAACTCTGATTAGTTTGTCCATTTACTGCTTGGCCCTGGATGCAGACATCGTAATGAGAACAAAACAATTTCCAGGACAAAATGACAATCAGTTAAAAATATGCTGCACAGAATGGCATTTTATCAGAGTTTCTTGTTTAACCCATAAAGACCCAAACATCCATCATCTACCAAAACCATCTGCTGATCTAAACTGTTTAATACCTGTTGATCCACTAATCCTATCAATACATGTAAATAATTGGTGTAAAATACAGTTATTCATCTTTTCATGGTCATCAGATATGACCCATTTGGACGTTCAGAGGCACCGCAGTTACTGTGGAAACACCATAATCTTCTACAACATTGATTCACCAGTAAAACCCATGGAGTTGGATCAATGACAGTGGACGGAGACACTTGGTTTGCCTTCAGTTAATGATACATTTTGCTGAAAAAGTCACTCTTCAGTTTTCTCTATGTTTGATATAATAATCCTCAACTTCACTCTAAGCTTTTATGAACATCTACATGATCAGTAAAATAAATGTTGGAAAATACCTGATTTTCATTGGAAAAAAAAAACACAAAATACAGAAGATAATATTACAATAAATGGTGATAAATCACTTAAAAATTCATTTACGAACTGCCACAAATGTCACACTGGGTCCTTATGGGTTAATGAAATTTACTGTCACTGCACTGAATGCTGAATTACAAAAGATTAAAACTGTACATTCATTCTGTTTAATAATTAATCTGTATTATCAGTTTTTATTTCCAATTAAAAATACAGCTGTAAATTAACAGTTTGCCTATTTTGGATGTATTTTTGCTCCAGTTTTATTCTGTGTTACAGGACCTTATTATTTACAACTGATGAACTGCTGATATGCAATATGTGAAAACAGAAAAGGAAACAGGAAATTGCTTTAACCCAGTATCCTGTCTAGCAAGGCCCTTACTAAGCACCAAGTGTGCCTTTTTGGCACACTTGTGGAATAATGTCCAAAAAATTTTCATAGTTTGTTTTTAATTCTTTTACACTTTTTTTCTTTTTCATCAACTTGAGCCGTAAATAAAAATACCAAATACTCAATAACTGTCACATTTTTTTAACCCTTTAAATGCCGTGTTAGTAATGTAAATTTTTTTGGATGCAAAAAACTTTAACTAAAACTAAAAAAATTTATTTTTTTCAATACACTACATAAAAACTGGATCACATATTATTTGATTTTTGCAGCCTGGCATATGTCAATGATTAACAGCAACACTGGTTAATCTGCATTATTATTTTTGGCTCTAGGTCAAATGTTCAAAAATACTAGCATCTGTCACCAAGTGTGCCAAAATGGCACACCTGTAAATCAAACTATTAAATATTATATATTGATTTATTTTTCTGCTCTAATTTATTTTTATTTTTTTAAATCAAGGTCAGCCCTAATCATACGTATCAAATGGAAGAAATAGTGTGTTTTAGACACACTTGGGAGACAGATGCTAGTCTTGTAATTTTCTTTTTTTTTTTTTTTACAATGTGCAAATTTTAGTTGGTGGCCAGAATTTTAAAGATCATGCAAAAATGAACAACTTTTGAATTCTAACCTTATTTAAATTGTGAAAAATAACATGGAGTTTTTTAAAACAATGTGCAAAGTGTGCCTAAAAGGCGCACACAGATACCGGAGGGTTAAACAGTTTCAACACTGATGCTGACCATGTTTTCCAGACTCAAAGGAAACCACCACCCCTCGTGCTCCGTTCACCAGACCTCGAGCAACGTCCAAGTTCTTTGTCAGCATGACCTTAAAAACACGAGCATTAAGAAATTTAAACATGTCTTCAGATCCATGTGACACGCCAAAATACAGATCTATTTTCATACAGAGCTACAGGCCTACCTGAGCTCCTACTTTGAGGTGGATCACCCGGTTGACGGGGCTGTGAGCATCTATAATCTTCACCAGAGCTGGATCACTGTCCAGGGCCTCAAACGTATGCATCACCCCTGAGCAACACACAGGTCAAAGATTATTCAGCAGAATTATAATAATGACAACATAGTAAAACAGATACATTAAGGTCCCAAAGACATGAGTAATTTACACAGAAAAAATACAAACAGATCTCAGTTCAGCTTTAAATTGTCCAAAAAATAGTCTAAAAATGAGTAAAATCGTCTTCCATAGTCGATTAAATACACATATTTTTTCAGAGGTGATTTATTACAAGTACAATGTATATGTATATATGTATATGCGCAACTGTGTGATTTTACCTAAGTATTTCCAGTTTATGCTACTTTACACTTGTACTACAATTCAGTACACTGCAGTATTATACTTTACTCCAATGTATCCATTATTGTTACAGTATTAGAATAAAAACATGATGCAGTACTGTACAACTAATCTACCCAGTCATACATAAAGTATCAAAATTTGCTTCATTTTGACAATTATTTAATTCCTTTTACATGTATTCATTAACCCTTTCTTGCATAGTGGTTACTACAGTGGACAGCTATTTTACGGCTGTTCTCTTATCGTATTTTCAAGGATTTTATTATTTTAGTTCCATATCAACCAATACAGTACGCTTATGTATCATCCCATACACTGCAATTCATACTATTATTGTAACTTTGCTGTTGATAAACCTGATCTGCAGTGACATGTTTGAGTGTAAATCAGGTGCTTGTTATTGTTAGACTGTCATTAACATTAATTTTTTGTTTGTTTGTTTTTTGTTTTTTTTTTGCATATAATCCCCATAAAGTGAGTATTTTAAAATGTGACAAAACATTAGATTAACAACATTTTAAAAAATTATTTCATAGTTTTCACACAGTGTATTGGTAAAAACATGTTTCTTTGCTTCAAAAATAAACACATGGCGTCCAGCTGAGTAGACATTTTTGCACCTCCATGAAAAATTGGTTCATAAAAAACTATTTCAATCGCATTTTTTTTTTTTTAGCCTAAAGAGGAATAAAAACACTCAACACTCACACAATAAAGGTTCTCACAATTCATGCATGAAAGGGTTAAAGATTAAATCAGAACAATAAAATAATCCATTATATGTAAAGTGGACTCTTACTTTTGACACTTTAAGTACATTTGGTTTATTATACTTTAGTACTCTTATTTAATGTTCAATATCAAGACTTGCAATTGGTTGTAATGACGCATTTCTACACCGTTTCTTTTATTCAAGGAAGGGTTCTGAGTTTTTCTGTACCTCTATTGTTTTGTGATGCTGTTAGGGATTAAAAAAAAACAAAAAAACAAAGTGAACCAGGCCAGGAAATAGGAGTTAGAAAATAAGTGGTCACTTGCTGAGGCTGAAAACATGTGGAGGAGGAACATGAGCCATAGGTAACAGTTTGCCCCAAAACATTCACACCTGGTAGCTGCTGAAGTTTGTTCTCATTTGTGAGTTCCACGTCATCTTTGTGGGTGCACAGCCTCGTGGCTAGAATCCCGTCCCTCTCAATGCGACGGTAGGCACTTTCCATCAGCTTTGCAGTGACTTCCTCCGTCACCCTGAAAGGTGCAAATCGACAGGAATCGTGACGAAAACCTTTTGTGGCCAAAAAAAAAAGACCTACGGTGTCTTTAAAAACAGGACCAATGACCCTGTGGCTTACCGGCCAAATTAAAAGCTTTGGGAAATGTATCCAGATGCCATTTATTATCAGCCAGTCATGTGTATTTATTCTATTACAGAAATAGCCCATGTTTTGGTCATATTCCAATCAGATCTGTAAAAAATTCAAATTCCAACTTGATATCATTGATACTTATTTATTGTATCAATCCACTTCCTATCTGTTATAATGGGAAAATTTTTCAAAGTCGCACCAAATCCAGAATCAGATCTGTATCGAAATAATTGCAATACCTTGTGTTGACATCATCATAAAGAAGCTGTATACCAAGTTTGAAGTCAATCAGAACTGGAGTTTCGGAGAAGAAGACAATTGAAATTTTTGTAACGGACGACAGACGACGACAGACGCTGGACACCGCATGACGACAATAGCTTACGGTCTATCAGCTGGTAAGCTAAAACTAGGACCAATGGCCTTGTAGCTTACCGGCCACATTAAAAGCTTTGGGAAATGTATCCAGATGCCATTTATTATCACCCAGTTCTTTGTATTTATTCTATTACAGAAATAGCCCATGTTTTGGTCATATTCCAATCAGATCTGTAAAAAATTCAAATTCCAATTTGATATCATTGATACTTATTTACTGTATTAATCCACTTCCTATCTGTTATAATGGGAAAATTTTTCAAAGTCACACCAAATCCAGAATCAGATCTGTATCGAAATAATTGCAATACCTTGTGTTGACATCATCATACAGAAGCTGTATACCAAATCTGAAGTCAATCAGAACTGGAGTTTGGGAGAAGAAGATGATTGAAATTTTTTCCCCATAAGAGCCCATGTTAAATTTTCCGTAAGTTCCCGGATCCAGAAGAAGATCCTGATCAGCATGTGGACATTACGTTTTTGTCATCTCCCCATCAGGGCTGGACTGTAGAAATTTACACTGGATATCATTTATATTTACAGAGTTATTGCATCGATCCACTTCCTATCACTTATAATGGGGACATTTGTCAAAGTGGCACCAAATCCAGAATCAGATCCGGATCCAAATAATTTCACTCACTTTTGTTGACATCATCATAAAGAAGCTGTATACCAAGTTTGAAGTCAATCAGAGTTGTAGTTTCGGAGAAGAAGACGATTAAAAATTCTGTAACGGACAACAGACGACGCTGCCGGACGCCGCATGACGACAATAGCTTCTGGTCTGTTGGCTGATAAGCTAAAAACCAGTAGGCTGTATATACAGGTTCAACATCGGTTACGTAGGAATAATAGTTGTCGGAGAAATTTCTTGAAAAGCTCTTGCAGTTACCTGCCCACCCTCACAGCCTGCAGGAGGGAGATGAAGGACTGGTCTGTTTGTCGACGCACCTCCATCAGCTCCATGTTGACCTGTATGACTTTACGCCAACTCCTGGCCTGAAGGTTTGTGGAGACAGAAGCGCTTTTCTATCACTGAGTCATTACAACACAGTCATTCACTTTCACATGGTCTTTAGTCAGAAACACTTCAGCAGAGCATCTAGTTTATCCTGTTCTCAGTATAAACACTGGAACAACCACACTATGTGAAGTCTGACACAAAGGACTGTAACTTCTGCCATTTTCTATTGTCAAAAACATGAGTCAATGGGTCATATCCTGGACATGATACACACTTACAGTTGCTGAAAAAATTATTAGACCACCCTTATTTTCTTCAATTTCTTGTTCATTTTAATGCCTGGTACAACTAAAGGTAGATTTCTTTGGACAAATATAATGATAACAACAAAAATAGCTCATAGTAATTTAATTTCAGAGCTGATATCTAGTCATTTTCCATGTTTTCTTGATAATAACCAAAATCACTTCAGTTCTTACATCAATATCTTTGGCAATGTACTGACAAAAACAGTGCTTTTAGACATTCCATGTTTTCTATTCTGTCTGTTTTAGTCACATGATAAACACAGGCCTTAGTACTTGATTGCATAACTATTGTTTTGATGACTATTGATGGTCTACCAATTTTTTCTGCGACTAAATAACCTATACATTTTGTTCATATCCAGATTTTCTTCCCCATTCTTTTTTTTTTATGACTTGATCTTTATTGAATTTTTCTTTATATATATACATATATAAAGAGTAAAAAAGAGCAAAATAATAGTAAAACAGAAAAAAAAAGAGGTTTTATGCCATACATGCTATACATTTCCATATCTTATGCCAGTTATCAATGCCAGTATACTGAAGACATGTGGACAATCTCCAACCAGATGAAACATAAGTGGCAGTTTGTACCCATTGCACAACAGAGGAAGGCAAAAGACTCAAAACAGAAGGATCCCCTAGCACATAAAGCCTATTGATAAAGGGAATGCCCGGACCAGCAACTCTCTCCACTACAGTGTGAATCGAAGACCAGTATTCCTGGATTTTGGGACATTCCCAGAGCATATGCAGAAGAGTGCCACTATCCTGCTAGTACTTCCAACAGGCATCAGTCCCCGCTAGCCCCACTTTCTGTAATCTAGAAGGCGTCCAGTATACTCGGTTTAATATCTTAAATTGGACCAACCTTGATCGTAATTCTCGCAACAATTTTTTCATATTCTTAAGAATTCTACTCCACTTGTCTTCTGAGAAGCTGACTTTTAAGTCAGTTTCCCATTGTCTTTTAAGAAATAGTATATTTGGCTCAGAGGCTGATAGTAACATTCCATAATAGACTGATGCCTCATGTCCACCTCCAAAAACATTTTTTATGTCCTCCAGAGTGTCACAGCTTGAGGGGGGCTTTGTGGGTGAGCCAAATGTATTTACCACCAAATATTGCAACTATAGGTATTTCCAAAAATCCTGCCGGGGTAAATTATAATCCTGTGCTAGTTTTTCGAAAGATTTCAATGTATTGTTTTCATATAAATCCTCCAATACTATTATACCTCTCTGAAACCAAGACTTCCAAAAAAAAAGGTGACCTAGCTATGCAGAGTTTGGGATTGTGCCCCATTCTTTATTAGTCTGCTGATTTCTACGACTGTCATTCCATTAATCCCAGTTAGGACTATGAAAACCCTTGGATGACATGGCTTGAACGTGTCAGGAGCTTTAATAGCGGATGAGGCTCTTATATCATGGCCTTCTGCCATCATGCAGTTCTTGGCCAGTACATTTTTCTTCTCCCACTTTCATGTCAAATCATTTTCTTTCCATTTACTGTGGGTCCCTTTGACAGCATGGCATTAACTGATTGATGAGATGATGATTCTCAATTGATGAGTGCACTTTAAGAATTGCACTTAAAAACTGCCTGCCTTTTCTGTTAAAACTGTTACTGTTTGTTTTAATTTATTGTTATTACCTGTCTGTAAAACCTGTATTCTTTCATGGTGTGTGCTACTGACCTCTTAGCCAGGTTGCCCTTGCAAAAGAGATCTCGATCTCAATGGAACTCTATCTGGTTAATTAAAGGTCTGATAATAAACAAGGCAGATCAATCCCCCTTCCCCAATCACCACCAAAATGTAATTATTTGTTCCTTGTGCCAGTGTCAACATTTCCTGAAAATTTCACCAAAATCCATCCATAGCTTTTTGAGTTATCTTGTTAACAGACAAACAAACAAAGAAACAGACAAACCCAGATGAAAACATAATCTCCTTGGTGGAGGTAAAAACAAACAAAAAACAATCTCACAATGACTGACATTCTTTGTCTAACACCATGAGCCCCAAATTTACAGTCAAGTGGAATTCATAAATACCCTAACCTGCTAATAGAGGGTTTTTTTTTTCTTTCCTCATACCAGAAAATTTGAACAGGTGTTCCTCTATACAGGATATTTCTGGGGTTCTGTGAAAAACTAAAGGGTAAGCCCACAGAGTGAGGATGATCTGACCTGGAAGCAGAAGCTGGCCTTCTCTTTTCCTTTAGAAACAGGAGGCAGTTGGAGGAAGTCACCACAGACAATGAGCTGGATGCCTCCGAACGGCTCAGTGGACCTCCTCACTGACCTACAGGACAGTAAAAATACAAAATATTACACTGTTGTGCATCTTAGAAATGTGCTTCAGTTGTTAATATCATTCACACAAATGCTGAAACTATGGGAAATAAATTCAGCGCTAGTAATTTCAATTTTAACATATCAATTCTCTTTTGCACAGAGCTGTACAGTTTACCTCACTCCAGAGTGCCGTAAAAAACCCAATAAACACGTTATTGTCACTAAAACTGAGCAATGTAAACATCATTACTCATGATATAAAGCTTAGAGCTAAAGCAGAAAAAGCTGACACATGTGTGTTAATAGAAACTCAACTCTAACACCGCTGGGTCATTCCATGGCAATTCAACCAATGGTCCCCACATGACCCCCTCAGACAATTCTGAAAAAATTCACACTTGTTCACCTACCAGATAAACGAACACATCCAAAATTGTAATGTCATATCTGTAATAGTTTAGGAGATACAGCCCTTTGAAAATTTATGTTTTTTTTTTTTTTTATTTTGCAAATTTGCTTTTCGGCCAACTTTGAGGAGCTATATCTCCTTAGGTATTAAAGCCACACTGCTGAAACTTACTGTCTGGGGTGAAATCCCCCTGAAAAGACCATATTTTGCATCAAAATAATTGGTGCCTTCACGTAAGATTTCCCCGAATGACCAATTTTCAGAAAGCCTGTTTGTCTTAATAATGTCTTTCTGTGACATTCATCCTTTAAGATCAATCCAACAACACATTCTTCCTGCATGATGAATAAGTTTGTTCAGGATTATGAACAGAATTACCAAAATTAGGCTGGCCAGCATCATAAAAATTCTGGGAAATCTTAGCTACATTTATGTCATTGACCCTGGTGAAATTAGGTCAAATGAACAGCTCCATCCAATTTCTGAGAAGTCTCTACTACAGGCATCAAACTGAGCCAGTTCTGGGAAATCTATAATTATTCTATCTGAACCATCATGCAGTTCCACACCCTAGTTCAAATATCTCAAGTATTATCATAACTTGTGCGAAAATCAATGCCATTATACTGTTAAAAATGTCATTTACACCTACGCTTGTACACAATTTGAAGAAAATATAGTCATGCAGTAAAAAAATTATATTAAAAATAGAACCAGTTCTATCCCAAAGCTAAAATTTTGTGCACATCATCTTGAAACATACATGAAGACATGTTAAAAATTTCAAAATTTTCATTAACTGGCCACATGGTAATTTGGGTGCTCAAATAAAGAGTATTTTTGTGAAAAATTGAAATCAACCCATTTTATTCATTGCCTCACAGCAACACTTTTCATTGAAATGTAATCTTTTTGCAGTATATTGTTGCATCTTGACCATAAGAATCCATGCCAAAAAAATTAGGTCTCTACATTCATCCATTATGGCACAGTGCAAGCCTGAAGAGAGAGGACATTTGGAAGAATTAGCCTTTTGGCCTGATTTCAAGGCCTCATGGACCAAATATAAAGGCACCTACAATTATTTTGATGCAAAATATGGTCTTTTCAGGGGGATTTCACCCCAGACAGGAAGTTTCATAAGCGCGGCTTGAATACCTAAGGAGATATAGCTCCTCAAAGTTGGCCGAAAAGCAAATTTGCAAAATTAAAAAAAAACAACACAGTTTTCAAAGGGTTGTATCTCCTAAACTATTACAGATATGACGTTAAAATTTTGGATGTTCGTTTATCTGGTAGGTGAACAAGTGTGAATTTTTTCAGAGTTTTCTGAGGGGGTCATGCAGGGCACTTTCTGAAATCTGATTGATTTGGGATGGAATGACCCTGCTGGGATTAAAGAGTAAACATGACAAGTATGAGTTACATCAAAAAATGACTTCTTAAATAAGTTCAGTTTTATAGAAGTGAGAGAGTTTTCATGCAAACTAATGTTTTTTTACATCTTCTAATGGTCCAGGTCATGATAAGCGTCAACAGCAAATGGACGCAATTACAGTAAGTAATTTCTGCATCTAGATCAGAACACTTAAAGGCACCGAATAGACAGTGTTATGAAGTAGAGTGGGCGCATTTCATCACCATCACTGGTGAAAATTTGACATATTTACAGTTGTACTTGAAATTCTAAGAGCAGTAGGAGTGAATACATTTTTTTTTTTTTTAAATCCAAGTTTCTCTGGGATGAGCATCACCATATTGAGATATTACATAAAATATAATACAGTCAAGGTGTTTTTGGACATGTTAACCCTTTCATGCATACTGGTCACTACAGTGGACAGTTATTCTACATCTGTTCCCTTGCATATTCATGGGTTTTGTTGTTCTAGTTCCATATCAACCAACACCATGGACGCTCATGCACCATCCCAAACACTGCAATTCATACCATTACTGTAACTTTGCTGTTTTTGATAAACCTGGTCTGCAGTGACATGATTGAGTGTAAATCAATTGCTAATAAAAATTGGGAATATGATAAAATGTGAGAAAACATCAGATTAGTTGCATTAAAAATGTTTTGATTTGATAGTTTTCACACAGTAGATCACTTTCTGATATTGCATTCTTTGCTTCAAAAATTAAACACATGGTGTCCAGCGGATTGGACATTTTTGGAACTCCACAATCAATTATAAAGGTAGATTTGTTTCTTTATTGCTTTAACAAGAAAAAAAAAATTAATAAAATTTAAAAAATAAATTTTATATATATATTTATATATATATATATATATATTTTCCCCCCCAATTAAAAAAAAAGAAAATTTCAATCCAAAAAAAATTTACTTCAATCAAAAACAAACAAAACAAAACAAAACTTTTCAATGAAAAAAAAAAAAGTGTTCAAATTAAATTTTTGGGATCGTAAATATTTTTTTTGCATTCAAACACTTTTTTAATTGATTTTTTTATTTAGTTAAAGCAATAAAGAAACAAATCAACCTTCATCAAAAATAGTTTCAATAAAAAAATTCAATCGCATTGTTTTTTTATGCCTAAAGAGGAATAAAAACACTCAGGAAAAAAAATGTAGACTAAAGTTCTCATAATTCATGCATGAAAGGGTTAGTGTGGAAATTGTACATATAGTCACTTTTAGAGCTCCATTGTTTCAGACACACAGGGTAAATATAAACCTGCTTTAAGTGAAACTCATCTCACCTGGCTACTGACTCCAGTTTGTCGAAGAACTGGGCCTCCACCATGGAGACTTCATCAATGATGAGGTGTCGACAGCTGGTCCAGTGCTGCAGGACGCCGGGTCTCTGGGCCAGTTCGATGCACTGGTCCAGAGGGGCAGAGCCAGAGCCAATTCCTAGAAAGAGGAGGAAAGACAGCTGGTCAGAGGGAACACGGATGAACAAGTCTACAAATTCTTGTTTGCACCATCTACAAGAAATTGAGATTTGATTAAAAACGTCCTTTAAGGGTGTAAAGACTGCAATGCCCCTCTTCATTTTTATTGGACATTCGTTGTGTGTGTTACTTCATTACATGCACAAAGTAACAGAGTCTGGAGCTAACAAGGAATAAAACATGTGGAGATTCAAGGACTTTTTTTTTTTTCTAAATAAATGTCATTCTTGTCAATGTCTCTGAGGCTAGAAGAACTAAACCACGAATCTGAGCTGAAAAGTGACAGGTACAATTTCCAACAAGCTGAAATGTAAAATAAAAGCCTTTACTGTCTTGTCATAGTTGAGTGTCATTCTCATAACAGGCCTGCTGTGCCGCTTTTTTCAATATCATCATCCTGACTTGCAGATGGTTTGTCTAAAATAGCCTCTCATCTCTGACTCTCTTCTGTGCAACTGAAGTTCATACTTTCACATCAAAAACAGGATGGCTGACCTGCAAAACTGTGTAATGTTGTTCCTCCAATGTGACATGCGGCCACTCCTGTGCTGGCTGTGGCGAAGGTGCTCTTTGGGGGAAGAGATCCTATGATTCTCTTGAGTAAGAAGGACTTTCCTGTTCCTATGAAGCATTAAATTCAGAGTTAAAAAAAAAAAAAAAAAAAAATCACTCATGCATATCAAGATATTTACATGAACAAATGTTTTTCAAGGATTAGTTGGTTGTAATATCCATAGAACACCTCTAATCCAGATAAAGCAAACACTGAGCATTTTATGGCTTTCTGCTAATTAGAAACTTCCATCAAAATTCTCCTGAAACACAGCCAGTAGCTGCTGCTGCTGGTGACTGTCTTTTGTTATGATTTCAGTTCAATAAAAATGTAATTTCCAATGTTGTGAAAGATGACTGTTTCTTAACACATGCATCACTGAAAGGCGGCGTATGGGAGATGGAACTGGACGCTGGTCAGGGAAGTGACAGGATCTGATGCAGTGGAGTCTGTCACAGAAATATTTGTAAACCTCTTTGTGAGCCAGCAATGTATTTCTGTCCTCTGTAGGGGACAAGAGTTTCACAGCTTTACTTTAAAAACACTGTACACTATAAAGGACATTCCAAAAAAAAAAATTTTTACTTTTCTGGGTCTCAGGCAGACGCGATTTCTCATAGACCGCAAGGGAAGCCCAGCTTCCCCTAAAATTGCGAAAATTAAATGGTCAAATATGTTCAGTTGTGTTGACATTTCATTGATTACAAATGTGTTAGAACACGTTCATCTCACAGACGAGTTCGTTCAGAATCAGCTTTATCACAAATCAACAGACTCGATGTTGTTCACTTCTCATACATTCCCGTTGCGCTGTTTTCTCATACATCTCTGCTCAGTGCATTTGTCCGTAGACGCTCAGTGTCCATGAACTTCAATGGGACTGAGTGGAACAGTTTTTTTCATTGCCTCAAAACTGGACGGTAATTGGATAAATGCCACGATGTTGTCCCGCCCCCGGACGCTCGGCATCTCTGGGGGTGAATGGAGCTGTGGGCGGAGCTCGGCTGGGCTGGACACCGGGCTTCCACGTGCTGATTGGAGGATCAGTCGAAAGGCTGAATCCTGTTTGATTGACAGCTGTTTTGAGATCTACTCCTTCAGTGACAGAGTTCAGTTTAATACCGTCGCACATTCTGCTGTGAAATCAGAGAAACCACTACGAAATGACTTGTTCATTTCTTGCACTGTAAATAAAACACACTCATTGTACTTCCTTGTTTCAATTTAACATAATTTCAACATTTTCTTGTTTCAGTTACATAATTTAATTATTTCTTGTTTGAGTTTAGTTTAGTTTTGTAGATAGTTAAATCAATCATACTGTTGGCTAGGTTGGAGTGAACTAGCCATCAAGTCCCTGGAAAAGACGTCTACTTGGTGCAATAAGGTCACTGACCATTTTCTTAAAAAAGGAACGGAGGGCCGAATTCATGTTTCAATAACTTGACAATTTTTTTTACGTAAGCCGACAATGAGCTTCCCCTCTCTGACAGACGAGCAGCCGCCACTGGACTCAGGAGGTTAAACAAGTCAACAGAACCAGTAGAGAATCCTCCACAGCTCCTGCTTAATGTCTTCCTATGTAATGTCCATGTCTTTTTGTCTGTTTTTGACCATTGCTGACGGTCTGTGATCTCCTCATTTCATTATGTGTGTTCTACATTCAAAAAATGTAAAGTCAAAAAAGAAAATGTACTTTTAGTACCTGCACTTCCTGTGAAGAAGACATTCTTTCCACTCAGCACAGCACTGAGAACAGCGGCCTGCTCTTTATTCAGCTTACGGGTCGGCAAAGACAGCATAGGTTTCTTATTTGGGTTTGCTTTCACCTGAAATATTCAAGAATTAAACATTTAGACCACAGATGTCAAACATGTGGCCCGGGGGCCAAATCTGGCCTGCCAAAGGTTCCATTCCGGCCCGCGGGATGAAAGTGCAAAAATTAACCTGAACTGTCCAAATCATTTTGGTTCAGGTTCCACATACAGACCAGTGAGATCTACAGTACAAATAACAACACAATAACCCATAAATAATGACGACCAATTTTCTTAGTTAAAAAACTATTTTTTCCACAATAAAATGCAAATAAATACATAAATAAAAACAACGATGAGCAACCCGAAATGTGCAATTTTAACAATATTCTGCCTGTTACTAAATGTTTTGTGCATTTATGGATCCACTGTGATTTGGAGTTGTGTTAATAATAATAATAAGAGATGTAATATTGTAGAAATTTTTCAAATTTTAGTTCCAAACTCCAAAATTTTAACAATATTCTGCCTGTTACCACATGTTTATGTGACATTGTGTGTAAATGTACATGTATAAATAATAAATCGAGGCATAATATTGTTAAAATTGCACTAATTTGTCAAATGAAATTTTTGTTTTTTCAAGTTATACACATCTTTTTTGTAAAATGTGAATATTTTTATAATTTAATTGGGGTTTTTTGTACTAAAACAAAAAGAAAAAACTTGAATTTGTCATTATTTATAGGTTATTAAGTCATTATTTTACTGGTCTGGCCTGCTTGAGACCAAATTGGGCTAAATATGGCCCATGAACCAAAATGAGTTTGACACCCCTGATTTAGACAAACATATTACATGAACAGAGAAATACTGTTGGCTGTTCTATGTCATTCCAACTCACTGGACTGAAGTTACATTCGCTCCTCGACCTTTTGACGTGCTGTCCTGTCCCTGCTACAGTCGCCTTATTGGTGCGGTCCGTCAACCCTTTGGGGGGTTCTTTGCTCCTGAGCTCATTGACCTTTTGGATATCCTTTTGCTGAAGGGGGCTGATGGCCTCGAAGCTGCGTGGCAGGCCGGCTTTCAGCTTCTCCCGGTCGGTCAGAGGTTTGGTGCTCTGCCAGGCCTGATGTTTGATGCTCAGAGTCTTTAAGAAGATGTTCAGCTGATTAGGGGGACAGTTTGAGATCAGCACCTGGATGTTTTCAGGAATCAGTTTGACAGTGCATTTCCCATCTCTGGCAAACTTAGTGAAAAGTCTGAACTGTTTCAGATTGTAATTTTGTGGAACTTTTCCATCGTGCACTCGTAGTATGATCTCCTGGAACTCATTGCGGCCCAGGATAACTGAAGCTTTGCGGAAAACCTGCCTCCGGGTGGCCTGACCTGAGGGGTTTAGATGCTCCACTGTCACACAGCACTGCAGCTGGGCACCGTCCTCCCCTGAAAACATTGCAGCCACTTTCTGCAAAACAAGATATAATGTAAATTAATCTGGTGGCAGATGATGTAAACAACAGTTTGTGTTTTTTTTTTAAGAATGCTTAACCCTTTCATGTATAGTGGTCACTACAGTGGACAGTTATTCTACAGCTGTTCTCTTGTATATTCATGGTTTTGTTGTTTTAGTTCCATATCAGCCAACACAGTGGACGCTTATGCATCATCCCATACACTGCAATTCATACAATTACTGTAACTTTACTGTTCTTGATAAACCTGATCTGCAGTGACATGTTTGAGTGTAAGTCAATTGCTAGTTTGCTGTAATTTAACAGTTTTCTTAAAAAAAAAGTTGGTTTTTTTTTAATATTATCTCCCTGAAGTGAGTAATAACTAGTATTAGAATATGTTCAAATGTGAGAAAACATTAGATTAGCTGCATTTTTTTTTTCTTTTCTATTTCATAGTTTTCACACATATATTACTTTCTGTTATTGCATTTTAACTCTTTGATGCATGAATTATGGGATCCTTGGTCAAGATTTTTTTTTTCCTGAATGTTTTTATTCCCCTTAGGACATGAAAAAACCAATGTGATTGAAATTTGTGACTGAAAACCTGTGAATATACAAGAGAACAGCTGTAGAATAGCTGCCCACTGCAGTGACCACTATGCATGAAAGGGTTAAATAGAATCAGTGATTCTTGAGGCACCATCTCTGAAGCAACATCCGTAACCAATGCATTTACCAAACTACATGATGTTCTCCACTTTTCACTCAGTTTGTACTGTTATAATACATTTTTACTAAGCCTATGAGCACTGATTTCTTTGCCTATAATGCAGATGCAGTTGTATTTTTTCCTGTTCTGTTGGGTGTTCCTTTACTCTGCTTTGGATGTTACAATATTTTAAAGGATAATCCCATTCATAACTCGTTCCCCCTCATTTGATCTGGTGTATTATGTTCAGATTCAGAATATATTGTTTCACCCTCAAAGACCTGAACAGCTGTCCGGGACTAAACAGCATCTACTGATCAAAAATGGTTAATAACTTTTGAACCATTCATCCTTTCAATACATGGTGTACACAGGTGTCAAACATGCGGCCCGGGGACCAAATCCGGCCCACCTAAGAGTTCAATCCGCCCCCTGGGATGAATTTATGAAATGCAAAAATTACTGAAGATATTAATAATCAAGGATGTTAAAATCATTTTAGGTCATTTCAGTCTAAAGTGGATAAGACCAGTAAAATACTATCATAATAACCTATAACTAATGAAAACTGTAAATTTGTCTCTTTGTTTTAGTGTAAAAAAAGTAAAATTACACAAAAATGTTTACATTTACAGACTAGTCTTTTACAAAAAATATGAATATCTGAAATGTCTTAATTCAACATTTTTTCGATCAATTCAAGATTTTTTTTTTTGCTTAATTCAAAATTTGTTTTGCTCAATTCAAGATGGTTTTTTTGCTTTATTCAAGATTTTTTTGCTTAATTCAAGATTTTTCAGACCAGTAAAAATACTATCATAATAACTTATAAATAATGAAAACTGTAAATTTTTCTCATTGTTTTAGTGTAAAATTGCACAAAAATGTTGACATTTACAGACTAGCCTTTTATTAAAAAAAAAAAAAAAAAAGTGAATAACCTGAAATCTCTTAAGAGAAGTATGTGGAATTTTAACCATATTCTTCCTGTTATTTGATGTTTTGTGTATTTGTAGATCCTCTGTAATCTCTAAATTGGGATTCACTTGTAGAAATTATAAACTAAGGCTTAATATTGTTAACATTGTACCTATTTTACTAAAGAATGTTCAGCTTGTTCGTATTTGTTCATGTTATGTTCAAGTACAATTTGTGGATATAAACATTTTCATTACAGAATTTACTTTTTTCACTCAGAAGTTCTTATCCTATTATTTATATTATTTTATTGGTCCGGCCCACTTCATATTCATATTAGGCTGAATGTGGCCCCTGAACTAAAATGAGTTTGACACCCCTGAATTAAGGTAAAATATAGTTTCTCAGCTTTTCAGAAACACCAGATATGACCCATTTGGATGTTCAGAGGCTCAATAATGAACATGGAAACACTTCATCTTCTGCAATACCGATTAACTAATAAAATCCCTGTAGTTTTACAAATGACAGTGATTATTGATGGATGTTTTTAGGCTTAGTTAATTATATATTTTGCTGAAAGAGTAACTTTTTATTTAGTTTATTTCTGAAAAAAAAAACCCCAAAAAACAGATTTTCACTATAAAATGCAGGCGGTAATAAACTAAAATGTAGGGAAAGATCTTTTGGAAGTCACAACAAAAATAGCTGCAGGTCTTAAAGGGTTAAATGCATTTACTATACAAACTACATGTAAAGGGTGTGATTTCCAGGACAGATTTTTAGTTCAAAATCCGTGTTTGAAGGTACCATCTTTTACTCGATGGTTGTACAGTTTTGTGTACATAGTGAAGATGATGTCTTTGCAACAAGGGGAAGCAGTCTGACTGAAATGAATGAAGTTTTGTTTCATTTAACCCTTTCATGCATAGTGGCCACTACAGTGGACAGTTATTCTACAGCGGTTCTCTTGTATATTCATGGGTTTTGTTGTTTTAGTTCCATTTTTGATATTTAAAAAAAATGGTACGTAAGGCAATTTTTGAAGGATACAAATTTTAAGCTCTAACAAGTAATAGGTAAATTATTTATTTTTGAGTCTACATTAAATTACCATTAATTTGGTGGTTAAGTTTTCTATTTCTCTGGTTTATTTTTACTTTTTTATGTTTCGCTTGTTTGTTTGCTTGGATACATTGTTTTTTTGTTTTTTGTTTCTTTTTCCTACATTGGATGCTGGGTAGCTGAATTTGTTATGTAGGACAGGCATTAATATAAGCATTTTGCTTCTGCCTGTGCCTTTTCAGTCATTAACCTGTTGGTAATGTTTGTAATGTTTGAAGTGCTGTTGTTGACACTGGTTATTATGTGATGACTGAATAAAGAATTTCATCATCATCATCATCATCATCATAATCAGCCGAAACAGTGGACACTTATGCACCATCCAATACACTGCAGTTCATACCATTACTGTAACTTTCCTGTTCTTGATAAACCTGATCTGCAGTAACATGTTTGGGTGTAAATCAATAGTTAATTGTTAGACTGTAATTAGCAGATTTTTTTAAAAAACAATTTTTATTTATTTATTTATTTATTTATTTATTTATTTATTTATTTATTTTTTTGCATATTATCTCCATGAACTAGGAAGATTATTACTGTAATTAATTATTTAAGGAGAAGGGGTGGGATTTTAGAAGTTATGCTTCTTCTCACTCCTTTTCGAATATGCATTATATGTCTTATGTTTGAAAGTTTTGTTTATTTTCTTATGTTTTGACATCATTATAAAATAAATACATCAATCAAACAAATTAATCAATCAAGTGAGTCATAACTAGTATTACAGTATGTTAGAATGTGAGAAAACATCAGATTAGCAGCATTAAATGTTTTTATTTCATTGTTTTCATATTACTTTCAGATATCGGGTTTTAAATACATGTTTTTGTGCTTAAGAATAAAATCCATGGTGTAGCTGAGTGGACATTTTTGTCCATGATAAAACAAACAAACCTCAATTGCATTGTTTTTTCATGCCTAATGAGGACTAAAAACACTCAAGAACAGATCTCGACAAAGGTTCTAATAATTCATGCATGAAAGGGTTAATCCACACAAACCTCATATATCGGTCGATTGTCGGATCCGAGATGAAAACAGACTTTAAGTGTAGGAAGTTTTCATGCATCGTCCTTACCTTTCTTCCCAGATTAAATCTTTTCCGGATGCAGGTTGTCTCCTTGTGCAGCTGCTTCTCTGACTAAACATGAAAAGCCGATTTTCAAATTGTCAGTGCGTGAAGCCAGCCAATGACAGAGCAGCACTCCTGTCCAATCAGGGGGAGGAGATTTAAACATACGCCCAATGAGAGATGAAGTAACACCCCCTACATGCTCACTAGCCAATTGGAGATGTCGTTATCAGTGACGTCATGCGTGTGGGCGACGCACATGGAGTCCAGGAAGTAGTCTAAAAGTTTGGTGCTAAAACAAAAGCGTTTCATCTCAAACCCGGAAATTTTACGGTATAATTTCAACTTAACTCTCACATAAAGAATGTTTTTTCATGTAAAACAAATCTGCCCGTGGAACACTTCGATGTAACTTTTTTATTTCACTTTATTGCGATCGTATATCCGGTTATTTGTTCAAAATCAAGCATCAATATCTCAGATCGTTGTTTTTTGAGTGAATTATCCAAAAAAATGTAAATAGATATATTAATTCTGATGGCCGTTTAAATCCCTGAAAGAATTAGTTAACTTTTGAGCAAGGCACGGGAAGATGTTAAAGACTAAAAGTCATCTTCATTACTGGATCTGCTAATGAGATATACCCTCCTGTTTCTTTACTATTTATTAATTTATTTTTTCCTTTCCTTTAACCCTTTCATGCATAGTGGTCACTACAGTAGACAGTTATTCTACAGCTGTTCTCTTGTATATTCATGGATTTTATTTTTTCAGTTCCACATCAGCCAACACAGTGGACGCCTGTGCATCATCCCATACACTGCAATTCATAGCATTACTGTACCTTTGCTGTTCTGGATAAATCTCATCTGCAGTAACATGTTTGAGTGTAAATCAATTGCTTGTTATTGTTAATAGACTGTAATTAACCATTTTTCTTGAATAAAAAGTTTTTGTTTTTTTTTGCATATTATCTTTATAAAGTGAGTAATAACTAATATGAGAGTATGTTGAAATGTGACAAAACATCAGCTTAGCAGCATTAAAAAAATGCATTTTATAGTTTTCACACAGTGTATTAGAAAATACTTGTTTCTTTACTTCAAAAATTAAATGCATAGCGTCCAGCTGAGTGGATGTTTTTGCAACTCCATGAAAAATAGGTTAATAAAAAATGTTTCAATCGCATTGTTTTTTTTTTTTTTTCATGCTTAAAGAGGAGTAAAAACACTCAGGAAAAAAAAAAATCTTGATTAGGGTCAAAACATAGCATTCAAAATCTCTTTGACAGGACATTTTACAGACAATTTGACCCACATTTTTACTTTTAAATTCATTTTTGCTTTAGTGGGATCATAAGGGATTATCCAAAACAAGGAGCTACTTTATATTGAAATAAATGTTGGAATGGCAATCAATTAAATTTTGCTCTCTGATGGGACATTACTGTGTTTTGACCCATTAAGATTCTCATAATTCATGCATGAAAGGGTTGATTTAGCTTTTTTTCCCCTTGATTGCTTTTGCTGAACTTGAGGACATAGCTATACCTGATGTAAGACACGCTAATGTGCCTGATTTGTATTTTCAAGCTTTCAAGAAATGCCTTTGAAGGCATTCCATGGATTTCAGCGTCCCAATGACGTCCATATATATAATAGAAGAGAAGAGAAGAGAAGAGAAGAGAGTTTTTTGTCATTGCGTAGGTGACAATAGTACAATAATTTCCTTTCATAAGAAAAGAAGGATGATATTTGTCAATGAAAACAGACAATCAGAATGAAGTTTATTAGCCAAGGTTGTGCACACAAACAAGGAATTGGCTGTTTTTTCCTTAGCTCTAATGTACTATAGACTAAATAGAATATAGTATAAAAATAAAAAAGTATATAGTTAAAAGAACTGTGCAGAATTGTATAAAGAACTAAATAGTATAAGAGCAAGATAGTACAAAGCTAAAATAGTACAACAATAAAACAGACAATAGTGTAGTATAAAAACAATAGTGTAACTGCAGGATGAAAAACTGATGAATCTACATAAGAAAAATAACATCATGCTGTCTATGACTAACATTAAAATGAGGGAAATCATTTTTTTTCACCATCTTTACAATAACGTCAATTTGTAAAGTAATAATTGGAGATCATTAGGCTTTTGGTTCTAATCTTGTGGTTGTGTTTCCCATAAAGTGAACCTCTTTAACCTCCTTGTTCCATTGACTTACTGTGGGAGGCAGCTTCAGTGTGATTATCTCAGCAGCAGTGTTTGATTGTTTTCTTTTACTTCCTCAGGTAATATAGCTATACCTAAGGCTAATTTTATATCCAATCATGTTTTTATTAATTGTTTACCAGTTGCTTTAGTAAATAATTTTGTATAGTTGCGAATGATGTGATCAGAGGAGCACCAACAATTTTTTTTTTTTTTTTTTTAATGTTTCTCTGCATAATTATCATTTTGGATTTGGAATTACAGAGTGTGAACTGTATTTCCCAACCATGTCACTATCAAACTGTTCTCCATGAGCACTCCTGTAATAACTGAAATATTTCCAGTACATAGTCTTCATTTTTTTTTAAAATCATACTATTTGGTCTTTGTTACAAGGAAACTGTTCTTTTGGTTGATATGACTCCATTTTGAAGACTTTTCTCTTTTTATGCTGTCGTTCTCATTAGAACCAAACTAAATGTCATTTAAGGTGTGATCATCATTATTTATGTTAATTGCTTTTTAATGTCAGGAGTCTGACTCACTGTCACACCCTCAAATATTTTTTTTAATCATATTGCAGCTCTTTCTGTAAATCAACCACAGCTTCCCAGAACTTGACGAGGAGTGTGAACATAACACGGACAGTTAAGCAAGTGTCATTAGACAAGGATGACCACTAGCAATAAATTCTAAAACTCTGAAGCTCAATCTTTAAGCTGGTGGGCAGTGAACTGTGACAGACTGGCTGTGGGGGTGTGATCAGTGTGAGTCTCACACACATTAACTATCAGCATGAATCAAACTGATGTCTGCTTTAAACTGAACGATGAAGCAAAACAGCACTGCATCCTAACATCACATTGACAATATGTGAAAATATAAATGTATATTTATTAGAGCCTTGGTAGACTAAAACTAACCATAGAATTAAGATAGAACTTGAACTGCATACAGCAAATGTTAAATTGTGGTTTATCATGATAGCTTCATGTTAAATGGTAAATGGACTTACACTTGTACAGTGCCTTTCTTCATTCACAGTATGAAAAGTGCTTTACAATGCATCACATTCACCAATTCATTCACAAACATACTCACAAAATACTACTACTACTACTACTCATAATAACTTTATTTATATAGCACCTTTAAAAACTGAGTTTACAAAGTGCTTTGACAGACAAAGCAAAAGGGCACAACAGCAGAATGAAAACATAGAAAACAACAGAACACAAAATGTTATGTATTCCATAGCACAAGTCATTTATGTCCACTAAGTGACACCACAACACATGCAAACAGCACTTGAAAGTATTACTAAAGACCTCCTCCTCCTCCTCCTGAAGGTGCAGTATTTCACTGTATTTGTGCTATTAAAATACAGAACACACCTCCATTATTGTCACACACAACTGTATAACCAGTGCTGAGGAAGTTACTGTACTTTATCAAAACAAATGAATGCAGTGCATAAAGTATGTTGGTATGTACTTTTGACCCTTCATCATATCAGTGAATTCATATTTTAATGCAACGTTTTACATAAAATGAAACCAAAATTTCACAGTTCTATGGTCTTATGTGACTTTTTGACTTGCATTCCACATGTAGTCCCTGCAAAACTGGTCAAAAGGTAGAACACTGTCTCAACATGTGGGACATAATGGATGGAAAATCTGTCTCTAACACACCTCTGTATAACCTATGCATTAAACAGGAATGACTTCCCGTCATTCTGTGGGAGTCTTCAGTCTGACCCTGTCCAGAGCATGAAGTGGGTGTGTGGAATGGGTCATTATTGAGCTCATTGTTCAATGAAAAGCCACAGCATCAACAGGTTCATGTAGACACAACCTGCAGGCTCCATTTAACATAACATTTTAGAACCATTAGTTGCTTTTGTGGTATTGTGTGTAGGATAAGGTTTGAACATGGGTCTTTTCTTAGATTATGTTTTTTTTTTTTTTTTTTTCGTTTATTTTATTTCTTATATGCAACAAGACAAAGTAATCTTACTTAGTCCTTAGAAATAAAGCAGGTAGTAAGAAGTCATGGACAAAAAACAAAACCAAAACTTATGCATATACATGACTTCATTTGCACATTCGAAAAGAAGTGGGAGGAAGTATAACTTATTCAATCCCACCCCTTCTTCACACAACAGTCTATCCTTTAGCTTCCTATCAACATAATATATGAAAAATCAAGTCCCTTAGATCCTTTGTGGGTAATTGACCTCACTTATCATCCTCACATACACATACATACACACCAGTGGCGGCTGCTCATCTTTCAGACAGGGGAAGCTCATTGTCGGCTTACATCAAAAAAAAAAAAAAAAAAAGTCAAGTTATTTAAACATACATTCGGCCCTCCGTTCCTTTATAAGAAAATGGTCAGTAACCTTATCGTACCAAGTAGGCGTCTTTTCCAGGGACTGGACCAGTGTCCTCTCAATGTCCAGCAGAGCTAGGCTGCTTAGACTACCTTGGCCCATTGTGTTGCAGGTGTAAGACTTCAGCCTTTTTAAACAAGAGATGCTCCTTTCACTCTGACCTAGCTAACAGTTTGATTTAACTATCTACAAAACGATATTCAACTCGAACAAGAAATGATTAAATTATGTAACTGAAACAAGAAAACGCTGAAATTATGTTAAATTGAAACAAGGAAGTACAATGAGTGTGTTTTATTTACAATGCAAGAAATGAACGAGTAATTTCGTAGTGGTTTCTCTGATTTCACAGCAGAATGCGCGATG
Source organism: Sphaeramia orbicularis (assembly GCF_902148855.1). NCBI lineage: Eukaryota > Metazoa > Chordata > Actinopteri > Kurtiformes > Apogonidae > Sphaeramia > Sphaeramia orbicularis. The sequence goes on along the minus strand of NC_043973.1, from coordinate 16,188,651 downwards.
GAATTAAACTGAACTGTGTCAGTGAAGGAGTAGATCTGAAAACAGCTGTCATAAATATGTTAAATGAAACCTAGGAAGGACCAAACTGCAGGCACAACATGTATCAGGTGTCTTCAAAGGCAGACTTTCAACCTGCTCACTGTTTTCATAGCAGATCTTAAAGTGTGCTGAACCAAAACACATAAAAGTAAAAGTAGTAAAAAACTTTCCATCTCTGATTATTATTCACAAGTTCAAAACACTACTGTCATGAAAACCAACATTCTGCGCCACACCGTCATCTCTGCAGGCTCACTTGTTTATGTAATTGAGTGTAATCGAATCTAATTTGTTTCCCGGCAGGTTTGGAGTCCAACGTGTGGGTTTAAAGGTGACTGTGCTTGTGTGATCTGTACAGAAGGTACAGAAGGTACATTTACGGTAAACACTGTCCTGATGTGACTGCGGACACTGTGCTGTGAAAGAGCACACACATGGCTCTGGAAACCACAACAGGTTTTAATGCTCTGTATTCCACATAAACAGAACATCAGCTGTAATAATGGTAATTTTCCAACATTATTTGCAAATGGAAAGGTACATTTAGTGTGCATTACAACTCTGGTTTTAAAATCCTTCGAATACTTAATAGTATTCATTTAAAAAGGATTATGGGATTTCTCAGACAGATTTCCATAGTGAGACGATGCATTAGTGCATTTTCATTAATGCTGAGTCTAAGTGATGGTGCTGTTTTTATGTTAAGATAATAAAGATGAACATTACTTATAATTTTCAGCTGACCTTCAACAGTCTGTGCGTTTACATGACAACTTTTATTCCTGGTTTAAACTGATTTAAGGTTAGATCCTATTTCAGACGCCCATGTAAACACCTTATTCCAGTTGAAGAAGAAAAGTTCGGATTAAATTTAAACCCGATTAAAGTCACTGGTTTAATCCACTTTTGAATCCGGGCTAAATTATTCCTCGGACGTGTAAACCCTTTATTCCGTTTGGACTTTATTCCTTCCATTCTGCACATGCTCGTTGTCTTGTCCTGTCATGATGACGCACACATTCTGCGCTGGCGGAAGAATATGCACTGCAGTCTAGTCAACCCAAACCGTTCCAGTGGGCTATTCTGATGGGATCTACCAGCCACTTGTTTTTTATTCATTCGTTTGTCATGCACTAATGAGTTCGATAAGTGGGCAAAACAGTTTGCACTGCAGTGCACCGACTGCCTTGTTCTTGCAGCCCTTCCGTTAGCTTAGCTTAGCCTAGTGTAGCATAATCGCTTCATTCCTATGGTCAAATGTAGCCAGGCTTTTATGGGTGATTTGTAGTATTTTATGAGTGATTTTGTGAAATTCAGTTCTCCCTAATCATTACTTTAGTCCGGTGGGGTCAATATGATCACAAATTGAGGCTCAAATCATGGCCATGTGACCTCCTGCAGTAATAAAATCTTGGGAAATAAAAACTAATGCAAAGCTAAAACAGTAAAGCAAAGCTAATTTAGCACATGCATCCCTTCCAACAAAAAGATTTTCCAACTTCCGTCAACACAACAGTCCCAAGATTGTATGAGTGCAGTAAGTCGCAGATCTAAAGAAGTTATTAGGGAGAATCGGATTTCACAAAATCACTTACAAAAGACAACAAACAGTGACATCCAGTCAGAGGAGGCAGGGGAGGCAGAGCCTCCCTTGTCAATCTTGAAGAGAAAAAAAACTTGACTATAAAATATAATAAATGTTGATAGTTGTCAGCTGGTATGTCCTATAAACTCATTTTCCGTTCGAATCCAATTTTGTTATTATTATTATTATTTTGTCAATTAGAATAGCAGAATTTCCACATGCTCCGTTCAAATACAGGGAGGAGATGCGTTGTGAGGCAGCGCTGTGCTGTGCCTCCAGGAGAACTGTCTCCTCCCCTCATGAACTCTGCTGGTACCCAATGAAAATATTGTGTCGCTGTCCCTCTGTATATCGCAGTTAAAATGCTTTCAAACACTCTGATTATATGCTCTATCCTTCCATAATCTGCATAACGTATGGAATGTATTTCTGTAATGTGTTTAGGCTCGCAGATTAATCATAAAACCACAGTGAAAAAGTCACTAGGGGAGGCAAACAGTACCCCTGCCTCATGATAGATGGCGCCTGTGAGTCCACAGATTCATGCGCTTATAATCTTCATTCTTTTTTATACACTTTAATTCACCAGGATCGGCGCATGGATTTCATTTACAAATAAAGGTAAGACCATAAACTTTTTTTATTTTTAGTTTGAAATGGCTCTTTTTGAAGGTTTCCTGTTGAGTTCCTGCCAGTCTACCTATGCTGACTTGATGCAGAGCCCATATACCCAGGCCATTCCTTTTGCTCACTCTCTCTATTCCAGTTTCTCAGGCCACCATATATTTGTAGATCTGGTTCTGAAAGAGTCAGTGCCTCCCCAGCCATGAACCCCACTGCACGTCACTGACAACAAATCACCTTTAAAAACTGTCTACGTGTGACCATGGAAATACAGTGACTACCAGATAACAAACAGACACTGGGACGGATCTGGAACAGAATCGCACCCCAATTTGGCCCGAAACCGTTTGGCAGATCTGGCCCGGTGTCCAAATGCACATCGGGCCAAAACAGGTACTGCTCCGTGAAATGGATCTTCTACAGAAACGGTCCAGTTCTGGCCCAGTTCCGTTCAATCACATCTAGAATATACACAAGAATCATGTTGGCCCAGAGTTGTATTACGACTCTGGTCCAGATCAGCATTACAACTTTGAAAATCAGTCTTGGCTGTGTGATGGGAGACTGTTCTGGGCCGAATCTGTAAGCCAGTACAACTCCAGAACTGCTAGAAAGAGCTGAAAGACGGATCAGATGCAGATTTGGTCCGAAGTCAGAAAACGGATGTGAGCTATAAACGGATGTAAAGGCTTTAATGCGGATCCGGCCCAAAGGTAATTGCTATCTGGATATGCTAAGCTAAGCTAACAGAAGGGCTGCGAGAACCGAATAAACATTCCTCATGTAAACCATTATTCGGGTTTAACATTTCCATGTAAACACAAGAAAAAGTACTTTAGTTCCAGATTAATTTCTTCTGGAAAAATAAATCGGATTTAAAAAAACACATCATGTAACCGTACCCACTGTCATACTGACTGTAGAAGATGAATCTCCTTCCCAAACTATACCACAACTTTATTAATGACCAGAGGAGAAATGTTTTTCTGCCACATTAAAATTAAATAATAATGACTCACATCAGTTACATCAGTTTTAAGGTTTTTAAGAGTTGTGGGTGTTCTTGATATAATACTTTTTATATAATACTGAGGCAGAATCCTAAGTATTTCTGTTAACCCATCTGGTTCTGACCTTGGATACATAGAAACAGCACAAACAAGCTTAAATACTGTTAAATGAACAACATTTTCATCACCTTTATGTCTTTTTTTTCTCTTTTTCTTGTGCTAAATAATAAACACTTCTTTTTTTTTTTTTTTTTTTTTTTTTTTAGCTTTTATTCTATTATTTGTATTTGTTTTCCATCTTTTATCTCCTTGTGTTTTCAAGGGCTTATCGTCCTTTGTCTCCTTCTTTTATCTTCAGTTTTTCTTGTACCCTGTCAAAGTAAATGATAAATCTGCCGATCCATCCACCCACACTGACACTATTGTTTGCACTGCAGAGCTAATTTAACAGCTAAAACCTCCTACTAGCGCATCAGATAATTACACATTGGTCGATAATTTGTGCTTTAAGGCGGGAAAGAGAGCAAGAGCAAGTTACTCACCTACTGCTTCTGCACTTGTACTTTACACAGCGTTTTCACAATTCATTGATTTTATATTTTAGATCACAGATGTCAAACATGCGGCCCGGGGGCCAAATCCAGCCCGCCAGAGGCTTCAATCTGGCCCATGGGATGAATTTGTAAAATGCAATAATTACACTGAAGATATTAACGATCAAAGAGGTTAGAATCATTTTTGGTCAATTCAATCTAAAGTAGAACAGACCAGTAAAATACTATCATAATAACCTATAAATAATGAAAACTGCTAATTTTCTCTTTGTTTCAGCGTTCAAAAAGAGTTACATTTCACAAAAATGTTTACATTTACAGACTAGCCTTTTAGAAAAAAAATGCGAATAACCTGAAATGTCTTAATAGACGTATGTGGAATTTTAAAAATATTCTCTTTGTTATTAAATGTTTTGTGTATTTGTAGATAAACTGTGATCTGTACGTTGTGAGGCACATGCATAAATGATAAACTAAGGTGTAATATTGTTAACATTGCACTTTGAATTTTCAGGTTGTTCATATTTGTTCATGTTATGTTCAAGTACAGATTTAAACCTTTTCATTACAGAATTTTACTTTTTTCCACTCAAAAGTTCTTATCTTATTATTTACATTATTTCACTGGTCTGGCCCGCTTTAGATCATATTAGGCTGAATTAACTTAGGCTGAATTAGGCTGAACTAAAATGAGTTTGACACCCCTGTTTTAGATCTCAAGTTTGCCCTACTTTCAATATGGCTGAGGAAAATAAAATAAAAATAGTCTATTTACCAAAAATAAATGGACCTTAACTACAAGAATGATGGTAATGGATAAAATACAAAACAAATAAATCAGCTAAATCTAGAATAGATAACAAGTATGAACTTAAAGACCTACATCTTTCTGCAAATACAGTCCTTTAACCCTTTTTTGGTAATTTCTGCATACATTACAAGACAGTGACAGCAACAGTTGGATAGTCATCAATCTCGGGTCCAATGTGGTCTACAGGGTCTGTAAGGTCCACCTCTGCATGAACAGTGAGTGTACCTGCTTTGTTAGGTACCTTGAAGTAATGGTACTAATGTAAGGAATGATGTTCAAAGGGATAATGTGGATGTGGACAGGGGTCTGGATCAGCACTTATGTTGGTCTAATGTTCTAAAAGCGATGTTCTAATGTTTTAAAATACATGTTCCTGTCACTTTACATGTGTTTTTCTTGTATTTTTTATATATAGGTCACAGGTGTCAAACATGCAGCTTGGGGGCCAAATCCGGCCTGCCAAAGGGTCCAGTCCGGCCCTTGGGATGAATTTGTGAAATGCAAAAATTGCAGTAAAATATGAACAATCTTTTTAGTTCAGGTTCCACATCCAGACCAATTCAGTCTCCGGTGGGCAGGATCAGTAAAATACGATCATAATAATATATAAATAATGACAACTCCAAATTTTTCTCTTTGTAAATGTAAATATTTTCATGTATTTAAACTAAAACAAAGTATAATTTCGCAAAAAAAAAAATGTGAATAACCTGAACAAATATGAACAAACCGAAATTTCTTAAGAGAAGTGTAATTTTAACCATATTCTGCCTGTTACTAAATGTTTTGTGTGTTTGTAAGTTATAATGTACATGTGTAAATCATAAACTGAGGCCGAATATTGTTAAAATGACACTTATTTTTTCAGTTTGTTCATGTTATTCACATATTTGAAAGGGTTGTTCATAGATGTAAACCTTTTCATTGTGTAAATTTACTTCTTTCACTCTAAAACATAGAGAAAAGTTTGGAGTTGACATTATTTATATATTATTATGTTATTATTTTACTGGTGTGGCCCAATTCAGATCAAATTTAGCTGAATCTGGCCCCTGAACTAAAATGAGTTTGACACCCCTGATTTAGGTCTACTTCTTGGATTTTTTTTTTTTTTTTTTTTGCCATTTACGGCTAAGGAACCAAATATGGTAACTTCATTGACTGATTTTGTAAATATTAATAAAACATTTTGAAACATTTCACAAAAATAATAAAGTCTTGTTATGTCCTCCAATAACCCACTAAGGTTGGAATTTGGAATTTCAGAGTATTTCTATGAGTGCCTTATAAAGGGTTAAAAAACTGATATTGGGCAGAGGAAAAGCCCTGCAAGCGTCTAATGAATAAATAAAATCCAGAGTCTCTGATGTCTTACAGTTAGGTAAGGAACAAACCTGCCTGATAAATCCCATCCATTGAGGAAGGAGATGCAGCTGCAACATGAACGTAATTTTTAAAAAGTTACTCTAAATTCAAATACAATATCTACAATGTTTCTTTATTCTAATTAAATAAACCAATTTTCAGTTAAATCTTATGTTTATAACACTGGTCTATAATTTTTTAGAAATGATTTGCTTCAGAGATTAAATGTGCTAAATGTTATGTAATTGGAAAATAAATGACAAAAGTGCCGGTTTGCTGATGTTTTCAAGGTATATGATTAAGTGTTATTACACATATATATTGGTTTATGTACATTTATATAATAGTTTTATAAATCTTCCACTAAATAGAACCTGTAAAGTGAATGTATTCTAATGTACAGACAATGTTTTGAAGTAGATCTTTTAGCTCTGAGACAAATATTCCTTTTGAGTCAAACCCATTCTCTCGTTAATTCTTGAATTTCACATTTTGACCCAAGGCTGTATCTTGGAAAGTTCAGCCAACCAGCATTTTTGACTTGATTTTTCTTTATCAGTGACTCTCATGTGGTAAAATGTCATTACTTTTATCCTGGAAGCATTTTCCTCGTAGACCAGTGTAATCAGATCTAAATTCCAAGATACTTGTATTTCATGGATATATGCTGAGATTATCATGGCCAGTATTTTGAAAACCATGAAATATTTACAGAGAAGATAGAATTTAGAATAACAGTGTGTAAACCAGCTGGTAAAACACACTAAGACTGACTAAATGCATTTGGTTGTATCACCTTTGAATGAGTGAATGATCTGCACGTTAATAAATCTATAACAGGGGTGTCAAACATGTGGCCCAGGGGCCAAATCTGGCCCGCCAAACGGTCCAGTCTGGCCCTTGGGATGAATTTATGAAATGTTAAAATGACCCACACTGTGATATTAATAATCATTTTAGTTCAGGGGCCACACTCAGACTAATTCAGTTTCAAGTAAAATACTACCATAATATCCAATAAATACTCCAAACTCCAAATTTTTCACCTTGTAAATGTAAACAATTTCATGTATTTACACCAAAACAACGTTTAATTTCAAAAAATGAGAATAACCTGAACAAATTACAACCTGACCTGTCTTAAGAGAAGTGCAATTTTAACAATATTCTGTCTTTTACCAATTTTTTTGTGTATTTGTAGATCCACTGTGATCTATAAGTTATAATGTACATGTGTAAATGATAAACTGAAGCAGAATGTTGTTAAAATTACACTTATTTTTTCAGTTCATGTTATTCACATTGTTTTAAAGAATAGTTTGTACATGTAAACATTTTCATAATTAAATTAAGCACAATTTTAACAGTTTTTTTTGCGTGTCACTCAGTGTTTGGTGTCTTTGTAGATCTGATCCATAATGCACATATAGCAATGATAAGTTTAGCTATAATACAGTTAAAATTGCACTTATTTTTCTTAAGAAATTTCTGTTTTTTCAAGTTATTTGCATCTTTTTTGTTTGGATAGTTTATAAAAGTAAGTATTTTTATCATTTAATGGGGTTTTTATGCTCTAAAACACAGGTGTCAAATATGTGGCCTGGGGACCAAATCCGGCCCCCCAAAGGGTTCAATCCGGCCCCTGGGATGAATTTGTGAAATGCAGAAATTACAGTAAGATATTAATAATCAAGGATGTTAAAATCATTTTAGGTCATTTCAGTCTAAATTGGATCAGACCAGTAAAATACTATCATAATAACCTTTAAATAATGAAAACTGTAAATTTCTCTTTATTTTAGTGTAAAAAAAGTAAAATTACACAAAAATGTTTACATTTACAGACTAGTCTTTTACAAAAAATCTGAATATCTAAAATGTATTAAGAGAAGTATATGGAATTTTAATAATAATTTGCCTGTTATTTAATATTTTGTGTATATGTCGATTACTTTTTTCACTCAAAAGTTCTTATCCTATTATTTATATTATTTTACTGGTCCGGCCCACTTTATATCATATAAGGCTGAATGTGGCCCCTGAACTAAAATGAGTTTAACGCCCCTGCTCTAAAACATAGAGAAAAATTTGGAGTTGACATTATTTATATATTATTATGTTATTATTTTACTGGTCCGGCCCCCCTACAGACCAAATTTGGCTGAATGTGGCCCCTAAACTAAAATGAGTTTGACACCCCTGATCTATAACATAACATTCAGTTCTTCTCCTGCCGTACCACTATCCTTTTTGTTTGTTTTGAGTGAGAAGTCTCTGAAAGGTGGAGCTGCACACAGTGAATAATGACAAACCAACACACATGGTTTCAGGTTGAAAAGAACAACCAAGCAAGGCTCTGAAGAACAGTTATGACTTTGACAAATTATTCTGAATGCAATAACATGATGGAAAAAAAGAGAAAAAAAAAAGAAACTTGTCATTGTTATTCTGAGTAATGTATTTATGTTGTTTGCACAGAAAGAAACCTTACATTGTCTTGTCTCTGGAGTTATAAAATAGAAATTGCTTCTGAAACAGAGCATGTGGTAAATAGACAATATCTGATTGTACAGTAACAAGATATTTAATCATGCACATCTATGACTAATTTTATCTACTCAGACCATAGTTGTTTCTCATACACTGAGTAGTGCCCACATTTCCTTTTTTTCTAGTTTTGTTGAAGTTAAGATAAACTGCCTCCGCCACTACTGCCATCAAATAATACCAGCAAATTAGGCTACTGGTGTTATTATTATTATTATTATTATTATTATTATTATTATTATTATTATTATTATTATATATTCTTGTATTATTACAACAATATTTTTTTCCCCCCTCACTCCCCCCTCTCTCTTTCTCACTTTCATTCACACCCCCCTCTTCCCCTTTTCCCTATCGCCCCTAACCAAGCTATATTGTTTAGTTGCTATTTACATTTATGATCTTTTTCATCGTAATATGATAATATAATAATATAATAATAATATAATAATTGTTGTTGTTTGTCAATACTCTGTCATTGTTGTTGTTTTTGGTTTGCTTGTTTATTTGTTTGAGTTTCCCGTTGTTTATGTGTTGTTGTTGTTGTTGTTGTTGTTTTTCTGTCCACATTGTCTTGTTAACTATCACTAATTTAAAAAAAAAAAAAAAAAAAAGTGGGCAGGAGGATAAGATAAAACACACACACACACACACACACACACACACACACACACACACACACACACACCTACACACACACACAAAAGAAATTAAGATAAACAGCTTTCCCTAAAAAAGTCCCACATTTTAAAATTTAGCATTAACTTTAACATTCTTTGTGGTATCATTTCGATAACCTTATGCAATGTCAGACCATTTATTACCCCGCCCCCTGAAGGGGAGGCAAGGGGTATAGTTTTTGGTTCGGTTTGTTTGTTTGTTAACACTCTAGCTTCAAAATTATTAGTTGAATTTATACCAAATCTGGTTTATAGATTGCCAGTGACCCAGAATAGATGTCATTACATTTTGGGAAAAGTAGATCAAAGTTCAAATGTTTAATGAGTTTTTTTAAATCTTATTTTTCCCATTTACTTATAATGGGCAGAATTTCTAATGTCTATAAAAACATAAATTTTGGTTCAATTTACTTCAAGCTTGGCACATATATAGAGGCAATATATATCAGCACACGCATAGACATGACGTCAGCTAAATCGATGCTAAAATAATCTATAATACGTGCGAGGGGCGGGGTTTGTTGTGCCTGGCACCACTTGTTTTGCATGGCGTTGCTGAACCCAGATCTGACCGACTGAACCAACCCCCCCACAGGCTTGTACTGTAGGCACTAGGCATGATGGGTAATCTCTTCTTCTGCCTTTTTTCTCTCCCTGATGCACCAATCACCAAGGTCATAATAGTTTTGGATTTTTCATTATAGTTTAGTTTTATTTAGTTTTGACTTTTTTTTTTCTCTAATTCAGTTAGTTTTAATTTGTTTTTAGAGCAGGTTTGCTAGTTTTTATTAGTTTTCATTTTTTTCTAAATGCTTAGTTTTAGTTTCGTTTTAGTATTAATTTTATTTTTTTCATATCTTTTATCTTCTTCTCCGTCATATTCAAATAAATCCCAGACAGGACTCTGTTGTTTTCTCCCAAATTTAGTCTCCATGTTTCCAGGTAGAGTGGGGACGAGAAGACGATTCTTAACTACAAGAGACGAGAAGTGACGGACCGTGAAGTGACGTATGGTGCCGCTAGCTAAAATTGCTAGAGCGAAATAAATCAATTTTGCATCAGTCCGACAATAACAAAGATGAAAACGAAGGGAATTTTATCCAGAATTTTTATACGTTTTAGTTAGTTTTGTAAACACACAATACAGTTTCAGTTCGTTATTGTGTTTTTCTTTTAATTATAGTTTTTATTTATTTCAGTTCACAAAAATGTTTTTACAATTCTAGTTTTCGTCATTTCGTTAGTTTTCGTTAACGATAATAACCTTGCCAATCACTATGAAAGAGGGTCAGTCTGGACTCATCAGACCACATGACCCTTTTCCACTGAAACGCAGTCTGATCTTTATGCTTTCTCCAAACTGAAGGTTGTTTAAGTCAGGAGAAGCTTCAATCTGCATCAGTTCAAACACATTAATCACTGCAGTAATTATCCAATGGACGGATCTTACACATTTTCTTAGTTAAATCCAAGTGGAGACTTTTACAGCAGCAATAGTTTCACTCAGAGAAGCTGTAATTTTATTATAATGTAAATTAATGTTTAACTGTTACTCGTGGTAACACCACCATGAATGTACTTTGTTTCTATTTTTCACACATATTTTGGTTATATAATGCAAATATTGTGAATAAGTTTATTCTAATTTGGTATAGGCCTATTTGTTCATTGTCGAGGTTTGAAGTTTAACCCTTTCATGCATCCTGGTCACCACAGTGGACAGCTATTCAAAGCTCTTCTCTTGTATATGTATGGATTTTGTTGTTTTAGTTCCATATCAGTGGACACTTTTGCATCATCCAATACACTGCAATTCATACCATTACTGTAAGTTTGCTGTTCTATATAAACCTGATCTGCACTAACATGTTTGAGTGTTGAAGGGGTGGGATTAAATAAATTATACTTCCTCCCTCTTCTTTTCGAATATGCAAATGAAGTCATGTATATGTATGTTTTGTTTTTTTGTTTTCTTCCATGACCTCTCACTACCAGTTTTATTTCTAAAGACTAAGTAAGGTTACTTTTTCTTGTTGCATATTCGAAATAAACTAAACTAAACCAAAAAAAAAAAAAAAATCAGTTGCTTGTTATTGTCACTAAACTGCAATTAACTGTTTTTTTTTTTTTTTTTTTTTTTTTTTACACAAAAAAAATATATATATTTTTTGCATATTATCTCCATGAAGTTAGTAATGACTAGTATTAGAGTATGTTAAAATGTGAGAAAACAGCAGATGAGCAGCATTAAAAAGGTTTTTATTTCATGGTTTTCACATGATATATCAGTAAATCCATGTTTTTTTGCTTCTGAAATTAAAGGCATGGTGTCAAGCTGACATTTTTGGAACTCAATGAAAAATAGGCTCATAAGAAAATTTTCAATCGCATTGTTTTTTTTTTCATGCTTAAAGAGGAATAAAAACACTCAGGAAATAAATGTTGATTAAGGTTCTTATAATTCATGCACGAAAGGGTTAAAGACAATACTTGAAACTATGTTAAATTATTGATGAGAAATGGGGGTGGGATTAAATAAATTTTCTTCTTCCCACTCCTTTTCCAGCATAAATGAATGTATTAAAGTATTGTACCTGCATGTATTTTTATTGCATGTTTTTGTTGTATGCAGGTGTTGTAAATGCTTGCTCGCTTGAAATAAATGAAATGAATGAATGGATGAATATATAGTTTCTATATTATTACATTCAATACAACTGAGATCATCCTCTTCACCATGTTCTAAAAAAACAGAAAAGTAGCTGCATTGGATGATTCATCACATTATGATGCAGTTCTGAACATTACAGGAGATCCTTCATCTGCATCAGATCACACTGTACAACACTGATAGAACTGAAGATGGACTTTACATTGAATATGTATTTTCAAATTGGCAGAAATCTAACAATAAGCATTAGCTCAAAAAGACCCAGTGCTACTTTTTGTTTCTTCCCAAATGAATTTTTCTGTAGATTTAACCTTTCTAAAGAGATTTATCACCATTTATTATAATATTATCCTCTTATTTTGCCTTGTTTTCAGCAAATACTGTATATTAATAAATGAATGTAAAACGAGTGTCTCCATCCACTGTCACTGATTCAACTCCATGGGTTTTACTGGTGGGGTTCTCTATGTTTAACCTTTCTTAAGTGATTTATCACCATTTATTGTATCATTATCCTCTTTATTTGAAGTTTTTTCAGCATAAATTATGTATTTTCCTATATTTAATTTTGTGATTATGTAGACATTCATAAAAACTCAGAATAAATTCAAAGGTTATTACATCAAAACAGAAAAAAATAGGACCAATGGCCCTGTAGCTTACCGGCCAAATTAAAAGCTTTGGGAAATGTATCCAGATGCCATTTATTATCACCCAGTTATGTGTATTTATTCTAGTACACAAATAGCCCATGTTTTGGTCATATTCCAATCAGATCTGTAAAAAATTCAAATTCCAACTTGATATCATTGATACTTACTGATTTATTGGATCAATCCACGTCCTATCTGTCATGTCTGCTCCCAGACTGTGTCTGGATTTTGTCTGTCTTGTCTGTCTTTTCTGTTTTGTCTGTCATTTCCTGTTTTATTTTGTTAAGTTTCCCTCATGTGTCTTGTCTGGTGTCTTTACTTCCCTTCCTTGATTGTTTCACCTGCTCCTGATTGCCTGACTCCACCCTGATGTGTTCCACCTGTGTCTAATTGTCTTCCCGCCCTCTTGTGTATTTAAACCCTGTGTCTTCCCCTGTTTCTTTGCCAGTTTGTTTGCTACACTTGTTGTGCTTACTCACCAGTGTTTTTTGATCCTGTCAGTCTGTCTGCCCGTTGGGACCCGTTTTTGTCTTCTGACCACCGATTCTGCCTGTTCCTCATCTGCCTGCTCGTCTGGTTCTGACCTGGTTCTTTCATCCAACTTCCGATTCTGCCTTTCCCCCGATTACCTCAGCCTCAAACGTTTTACCTGTGTTTTGACCCTCGCCTGGACTTTGACCGTGAGTAAGCCTTTCCCTCATGTCCCGTTGCCACCTGATTTGCTCTCCTGTGTATGACCTGGCCTGTTTTTTGACTGTCCTCTGTTTTGCCCTAGTCGGGTTGCTGTCGGGATTTCTCTGGCTCGGCTGTGCTGACCGCCCGCTGTCCCCGCTCACAGCCCGGACGTCGAGTCCTGAATCACACGCCTTCACAGACGTGTTAATAATTCTGTGCTGTGTTTTTTCTCCTGTGATTGTGTTTAATAAACATTCAACTTTTCATCTGCGTACTGGTCTAGCATTTGGGTTCAGGCTTTGTACTCTCTGTTACACTATCTCTGAAAAATTTTCCCTTTATAAAAGTCACACCAAATCCAGAATCAGATCTGGATTGAAATAATTTCAATGCCTTGTGTTGACATCATCATACAGAAGCTGTATACCAAGTTTGAAGTCAATCAGAACTGGAGTTTTGGAGAAAAAGACGATTGAAATTTTTTCCCCATAAGAGCCCATGTTAAATTTTCCATAAGTTCCCAGATCCAGAAGAAGATCCTGATCAGCATGTGGCCATTATGTTTTTGTCATCTCCCCATCAGGGCTGGACTGGAGAAATTTACACTGGATATCATTTATATTTACTGAGTTATTGCATCGATCCACTTCCTATCTCTTATAATGGGGAAATTTTTCAAAGTTGCACCAAATCCAGAATCAGATCCGGATCCAAATTTCACACAAGTCAATCGGAATTTGCAGTTTTGGAGAAGATTGAAAGTTTTGTAACAGACGCCACCGCATGATGACAATAGCTTACGGCCTATTGGCCGGTAGCTAAAACTGAGGGAAAGATTACTTTTTCAGCAATATCATTAACTAAACATAAAAATAAGTCTTCATCCACTGTCATTGATCCAACTCCATGGGTTTTACTGGTGAATCAGTGTTGTAGAAGATGAGTGTTTCCATGTTTACTATGAAGCCTCTGAATGTCCAAATGGGTCATATCTGATGACCATGAAAAGATGACAAACTGTATTTTACACCTTTTTTTTTTTTTTTTTTTTTTTTTTTTTTTTTACATGAATTGATAGCTATTAAATATTTTACATCAGTAGGTGGTTTTGGTCACCAGCGGCTGTTTGGGTCTTTATGGGTTAATACACAATTTACTGCAATTTAATACATTCTAAATATCCAACAAGATTTCTCCATTGATGGATCTGATAGAGTGTTATATATGTAGGAAAGTTTCTGTTACTGCTTAGATTTAGCTCTTTGAAAAACACTGAATCATCTGAGAAGAACAAAGGTTGATATTTTCATAAATGAAATAATGTCTTCTGCCTCACTCTGCTACGTACACAAAGTTAAACTGTGACATTGAGTAAAAACCCAGTTCTTTTAGTACTGTCTCAGACTGTCCTGTGAGGGAAGGGAAAAGCTTTGAGAGGGATGGAAGTTACACAGATTAGGATGGATAGATATATTAAGGCTGAAGGGACACAGAGTGATAGTATTACCTCATAAATACAAAACACACAGGATGAGTCGACACAGACTTAAATACAGGGTGGATTCAGTATAGTAGATGTCCAAATCAAGATGAAATCACAGTAAAATGAGTGAACTTAATTTAACAGATCATCTCTAACAGCAACAAATCCCACATGAACAAACATCTTATGAGCCATGTGTGCATCCTCATTAGTAGCTAAAGCTTCACCCAGACAGGATCAATAAGTGCAAACACAGAGCGATCAAAAGCCCAACGTTACAGACACACAGTAAATATCAACGCCAGCTCAAGTCGTTTCCTCGTTTCTTATAAAATGCCAGATCACACCGATATTAACATTTATTTTGCAGATAGGCTCAAAAGCTGGTGGAAAATATTAAAATTAGAATGAAACAAGTGGTGCCAGGCACAACAAACCCCGGCTCTCACATATTTCACCCATTATAAGTAAATGTGAAGATTTTAATGTATCATAAAAAATTTGAACTTTGACCTACTGTTCCCAAAATGAAATGAGATCCATTCTGGGTCACTGATAATCTCTAAAGTCAATTTGGTATGAATTCAACCAACAGTTTTGCTGCTATAGACATGTGAAATTTTGCTGCGTAAATGGAAAAAAAAAAGATTTTAAAATTTCATAAAAAAATTTAACTTTCACCTATTTTTCCCAAAATGTAATGAGATCTATTCTGGATCACAGGCAGTCTATAAACCAAATTTGGTATGAGTTCAACCAATAGCTTTGCTGCTACAGACATGTGAAATTTCACCCATTATAAGAAAGTGGGGAAAAAAAAAGATGCAAAAAAATTCATAAAAAATTTAGACTTTCACCTACTTTTCCCATAATGTAATGAGCTCTGTTCTGGGTCACTGGCAATCTATAAGCCAGATTTGACTGCAGGTCACCACAGAGCTTCAGTCTATGGACCTAAAAACCACCTACCACGCCAGAAATCTGGGTGTAGTGATGGACTCAGACCTAAATTTTGAAAAACACATCAAGGCAGTCACAAAATCAGCCTACTATCACTTTAAGAACATCTCAAGGATCAAAGATCTGATGTCTCAGCAGGACCTGGAAAAACTAGTCCATGCATTCATCTTCAGTCGGCTTGATTATTGCAAAAGTGTCTTTACAGGTCTACCTAAAAAATCCATTAGACAACTGCAGCTCATTCAGAACTCTGCTGCCAGAGTCCTCACTAAGACCAGAAAAGTGGACCACATTAGTCCAACTCTGAGGTCCTTACACTTGGCTGTCTGTCCGTCAGAGGATAGACTTTAACATTCTGTTGCTGGTCTATAAAGCTCTGAATGGTTTAGGACCAAAACCCACCAGACCCCTCAGGTCATCTGGATCCGGTCTGTTGTCAGTTCCCAGAGTCAGAACCAGACACGGAGAAGCTGCGTTCAGCTTCTATGCTCCACATGTCTGGAACAAACTCCCAGAAAACCTCAGATCAGCTGAAACACTCAGTTTTTGTTTAAATCCAGGTTAAAGACCCACCTGTTTTCAGCTGCATTTGTGTAGAGTTTGTATTCATCAGTTCAGATCTGCACTGTTCCTTTTAAGCTAAATGTTTTTATCTGTTTTTTCTGCTTTATCTATCTGTTTTTTGTTTTTGTTTGTTTGTTTGTTTGTTTTTCTCATGCCTATACTTTTTATTACCTCCGCCAAGGAGGTTATGTTTTTGCCAGGGTTTGTCTGTTTGTTTGTCTGTCCGTTAGTGTGCAACATAACTCAAAAAGTTATGGACAGATTTGGATGAAATTTCAGGGTTTGTTGGAAATGGGATAAGGAAGAAATGATTAAATTTTGGTGGTGATCAGGGGTGGGGGGGCCCACGGGGGGGGGGGCACTGATCAGCCTTGGTGGAGGTCTGCGCTCTCCGAGTGCTTCTAGTTGCTTCTGCTGTAATGCTTTTAATGTTTTATGTAAAGCACTTTGAATTGTCTTGTACATAAAATGTGCTATACAAATAAACTGGCCCTGCCCAAATTTGGTATGAATTCAACCAATAGTTTTGCTGCTACAAACATTTGAAATTTCACACATTAAAAGTAAATGGGGAAACAAAAAAGATTTTAAAATTTCATAAAAAATTTTAAACTTTCACCTACTTTTCCCAAAATGTAATGACATCTATTCTGGGTCACTGGCAATCTATAAACCCAATTTGGTATGAATTCAACCAATAGTTTTGCTGCTAGAGTGTTAAGAAAGAAAGAAAGAAAGAAAGAAAGAAAGAAAGAAAGAAAGAAAGAAAGAAAAGAAAGAAAGAAAAAGAAAGAAAGAAAGAAAGAAAACGAACCAAAAACAATACCCCATGCCTCTTCCGGTGGCGTGGTAATTAAAAGGAGCTCGACCTGTGGGGAGAGGAAGTACTGGGACTATCAAACAACTAAACTACTAAACAGTAGATAAGGAATGAATTAAAAACATTAATTCAAGTCTTTTTCTATAAAAAAAAAGACATTTCTGATCACTCAGATGGTGCTGCAAAGAACTGTGTTTTTTCTTTAAATACTGAAACTCTATGGGCTCAGATTTCTTTTGCTGACTCATTCTGCACCGAGTCATAATATGATATATTTTTTCTTCATATTATCACGGGGATGCCAGGTTTTCCTGCTGCAGGGACCCTAGCGGGCTTTAACATTGTTTCATGGTGGGGCACAGCACAACTTCTCATTAATACTGACACAATAAAACAGGACCTGGAGATAAATGAATCTGTAATGGATGAAAACACAAACCTGAATAACGGAGATCATTATCATTATTATAAGTACCGGAGAATAACTGTATAAAAAAATGAGAAACTTACAGAAAATTAGATGTTCATGTGAAATATTTTCTGAGACATCTAACCAGTGAAGTGTGGCAACCATTTATATTCACTTTTAATGATGAAAGTTACTGGTGACAGATGGTTCCCAGTGTTTATAGCCAGTAAAGAGTCAGAAGTGTTGGAGGAGCTGGCAGGTTATTCACAGTAATGAGACTCCTAAGTTGTCAAGTGGAAAAAAAAGGTTGAAATTCTACAAAAAAAAAAATCTGAGAAATATTCTGTTTAACCCTTTCATGCACGAATTATGAGAACCTTAATAAAAAATTTTTCCCGAGTGTTTTTATTCCTCTTTAGGCATGAAAAAAACAATGTGATTGAAAATTTTCTTCTGAAAAATAAATAAAAATAAAATAAATAAAATAAAAATAAAATAAAAATACATAAAAAAAATTAATAATAATGAAAAAAAAAATCTTATGAACCTATTTTTCATGAAGTTGCAAAAATGTCCACTCAGCTGGACACCACACGTTTAATTTCTGACACACAGAAACATGTATTTACTGATAAATTGTTTGAAAATTTTGGGGAGGGCTTCTGTTTCTGGGAATTTATGCTCAGGGGAGATCTACATAATGTTACCAATTCATGTCAGAAAAGCTATGTAGTGTCTTAAAACTTTAATACAGATATGTGTAAAAAAAAAAAAAAAATAAAAAAAATCCATGAATATACAAGAGAACGGCTGTAGAATAGCTGTCCACTGTAGTGACCACTATACATGAAAGGGTTAATAGACAAAGCATCCATAGAAAAGAGCAAGGTTATTATCGTTAACGAAAACTAACGAAATGACGAAAACTAGAATTGAAAAAACATTAACTGAAATAAATAAAAACTATAATTAAAAGAGAAAAAAAAGATAACTAACTGAAACTGTATTGTGTGTTTACAAAACTAACAAAAACATATAGAAATTATGGATAAAATTCCCTTCGTTTTCGTTTTTGTCAATGTCGGATTGATATGAAATTGATTTATTTTGCTCGAGCAATTTTAGCTAGTGGCACCATACGTCACTTCACGGTCCGTCACTTGTGGTTTACAGTCGTCGTCTGGTCCGAACTCTCCCTGGAAACATGGAGACTAAAGTTCGGTAAAAGCAGCAGAGTCCTGTCTGGGATTTATTTAACCCTTTCATGCATAGGCCACTCCAGTGGACAGTTCTTTTCTAGCTCCTCTCTTATATATTCATGGGTTTTTATGTTTTAGTTCCATATCAGCCAACACAGTGGACACTTACGCACCATCCCATACACTGACATTCAGACCATTACTGTAACTTTGCTGTTCTAGATAAACCTGATCTGCACTAACATGTTTAAGTGTAAATCAGTTATTTGTTAGACAAGAAGTTTTTTTTTTTGCATATTATCTCTATGAAGTGAGTAATTACTAGCATTAGAATATGTTAAAATGTGAGAAGACATCAGATTAGCAGCATTAAACATGTTTTTATTTCATTGTTTTCATATCACTTTCTGATATTGGGTTTTAAACATATGTTTCTTTACTTCAAAAACTAAATGCATGGATATTTTTGTAACTCCATAGGAAAAAAATACTTGATCGCATTGTTTTTTTCATGCCTAAGGAGGAATAAAAACACTGAAGAAAGAAATCTTGACTAAGGTTGTCACAATTCATGCATGAAAGGGTTAAATACGACAGTGAAGAAGATAAAAGATATGAAAAAGCTAAAGCTAATACCAGTGACGTGCAGTCAGAGGAGGCAGGGGAGGAAGAGCCTCCCTTGTCAATCTTGAAAAGAAAAAAAAAACTTGACTATAAAATATAATAAATGTTGATAGTTGTCAGCTGGTATGTCCTATAAACTCATTTTCCGTTCGAATCCAATTTTGTTATTATTATTATTATTTTGTCAATTAGAATAGCAGAATTTCCACATGCTCCGTTCAAATACAGGGAGGAGATGCGTTGTGAGGCAGCGCTGTGCTGTGCCTCCAGGAGAACTGTCTCCTCCCCTCATGAACTCTGCTGGTACCCGATGAAAATATTGTGTCGCTGTCCCTCTGTATATCGCAGTTAAAATGCTTTCAAACACTCTGATTATATGCTCTATCCTTCCATAATCTGCATAACGTATGGAATGTATTTCTGTAATGTGTTTAGGCTCGCAGATTAATCATAAAACCACAGTGAAAAAGTCACTAGGGGAGGCAAACAGTACCCCTGCCTCATGATAGATGGCGCCTGTGAGTCCACAGATTCATGCGCTTATAATCTTCGTTCTTTTTTATACACTTTAATTCACCAGGATCGGCGCATGGATTTCATTTACAAATAAAGGTAAGACCATAAACTTTTTTTATTTTTAGTTTGAAATGGCTCTTTTTGAAGGTTTCCTGTTGAGTTCCTGCCAGTCTACCTATGCTGACTTGATGCACAGCCCATATACCCAGGCCATTCCTTTTGCTCACTCTCTCTATTCCAGTTTCTCAGGCCACCATATATTTGTAGATCTGGCTCTGAAAGAGTCAGTGCCTCCCCAGCCATGAACCCCACTGCACGTCACTGGCTAATACTAAAACTAAACTAAAACTAAGCATTTAGGAAAAAATCTAAACTAATAAAAACTAGCAAACCTGCTCTAAAAACTAATTAAAACTAACTGAATTAGAGAAAAAAAAGTCAAAACTAAATAAAACTAAACTAGAATGAAAACTCCAAAACTATTCTAACCTTGGAAAAGAGATATCAAAACTGCCTGATTGTTTTAATTTAATGTCATGCACACAAAGCCTGATTCCCATGGGTTTTCTAACACAAAAGACCAGCTGTGTGTCAAACATTTCATATGTGACATGACTCAGCCTTAAATTACACTTTTGTCTCTTCTGAGCTGCTGCAAAAAAATGTTCTCAGCCCAAGTTTTTTTATCCTCCACCCAAAATAAATCAACATGGAGAACCTTCTATATTAGAGTACATCCCTTACATCATCCCAGATAATAAAGCAAAACAACAAATTAACCTTGTGTTAGTTTCACTGAGCTCACACAACAAACAAAGCCCAGTACTTCAGCGTTATTTTTCTGTTTTGTCAGTTTGTAGCAGCAAATAATATCTAAATAAGTGAAGTGAAATGGTTTGGCAGCGACAGTGGGGACAGTGACACAGGGGACTGATGACAGAAAAGCTGCTTATTTTCCCATTAATTAGTTTGCACCATATCTCTGTATGTCTCAAACTGTTTTTAATTGCTCCCAGTAGTTTTATCTGGTACTGTCACTATGTTTTCATGCATCTGTGTAGGGATTAAACTGATTAGATTTCATTATTTTTAAGAACAAGCTGATCAAATAAGGCTGCTTTACTTAACCCATACAGACCCAAACAGCCACTATCGACCAAAACCATCTACTGATCTATAACACTGGGTTACAAAAAAAATGTTTTTTGCAAGTTGTCTAGGTTTTTTCAACTGAATTAGGACCATTTTGCACCGCTAAATCCAAAAATGACATCTGTTTTTCTCAATCAGGTCAGGTTTTTTTGCTAATTTGATTTTGAAAAATTTGATCTTCTCACAAAACTGATTACATTTTTGTGACTTTATCAGTTGATTTTTTTATATAGTTCTCACCCAAAATAGGTTTTAAGAGAAAAAAAGTCATTTGATCACTTGATTCCTGTTAGGTACAATGGTGTATTCACCGCAGATGTAGCAGAATACGTCAGGCTTATTTTTGCAAGATCTTCTAGTCGAAGCCATTTCATTCACCTGTAATATTAAAAAAAACATTAATCATAAATTGGCAAGAAATATGAAAGAATTTTGTATCATATGATGTGAAAATGCCCGTAAATGTAAGCAAAAATGTTAAAAAGCCAAAATGTAGCATAGTTCAGAAAGTTGACCTGATTGAGCAAAATTAATGTGATTTTTGGATTCAGCACACCAAAATGATCCTAAATCAGCTCAAAAAACTTAAACAATAAATTTGTTGTTGACCAGTGTAATGTTTATTACCTGTTGATCCACTAATCCTATCAATACATGTAAATAATTGGTGTAAAATGCAGTTTGTCATCTTTTCATGGTCATCATATATGACCCATTTGGACGTTCAGAGGCTCTGTAGTGAACGTGGAAACACTGTCATCTTCTACAACGCAGGTGTCAAACATGCGGCCCCAGGGCCAAATCTGGCCCGCCGAGAGGGTCCAATCCAGCCTGTGAGATGAATTTGTGAAATGCAAAAATTACACTCAAGATATTTATTTATTGCAGATGAAAAATTGAACTGGAAATCTCATATTAATATTGTCTGTAAAAAAATCATGAAGTCAATTGAGAGTTCGTTCATTGATAAATCATTCTTGTTTCTTGACTTTTTATTATTGCTTAATTTATCCTTACATTATTTATTGCAATACTGTTTGGGCGGCAACCTGTCCCACGTATCTCAATAAGATTCTCTTAATTCAAAAGAAACTTTTAAGAATGATCAGTTTTTCTAAGAGACTCGACTCATCTGCTCCTCTTTTCCAAAAATTCAATCTTCTCTCAGTTTTTGATGTGAACGTTTACCAGACCTGTGTCTTCATGTACAAATATGTTCAGTTAACTCCTATTCTTCCTAAAGTTTTTCACAATTTCTTTATGTTGTCTTCTGTTATTCACAACTTTCCGACACGATTTTCAAACAATTTTATCTTCCGTACTGCCGAACTTCAGTCTGTCAGTATTCTCTGAAATATCGTGGACCAAATCTGTGGAATAATCTAAGACCTGAAATTCAATCAACATCTACTTTATCATTGTTTAAAAAGCATCTGAAAAGGACTTTAATTCATGAAAAAATGTAAGGCTGTGAATCACTTGATTTATATTTGACGATTTGTAATGTGGATTATATTTTTATTGTTTTTACTTTAGTTTATTATTTCAGTTATATTGTATTATTATTATTTTTTTTTTTTGTGTATTGTTCATTTCGGGGGAGGTATTCATATAAGCCTTCTTTTTTGGCTTCTAACCTCTCCTGCACAATTTTGTTACTTGTTTGAATGTTGTTGTTTTGTTCATTGCTGTTTTTATTTTGTGCAAATACAAAAAAAAAAAAAAAAAAAAAAAAAATTAACAGTCAGTCGTTTTACTTTAGGGCCCATACTCAAAGCTCTACTTTAGTCTCAGGTGGGTCAGATCAGTAAAATACTACCATAAAAACCTACAAATAATGACAATTCCAAATTTTTCCTCTGCTTTAGTGTAAAAAAAAAGGGAAATTACATGAAAATGTGTAAATTTACAAACTAGCCTTTCACAAAAAAATATGAAAAACTACAAATGTGTTAAGAAAAGTAAGTGTAATTTTACTAATATTCTGCCAGTTACTTAAATATTTTGTAAATTTGCAGATCCATTGTGATCTGTAAGTTGTAATGCACATTTACAAATGATAAGCAGAGGTAAAAAAGAGTTAAAATTGCACTTATTTTTCTTAATAAATTTCAGTTTTTTCATGGTTGTTCATGTTATTCACATTTTTAAAAGGACAGTTTATAGATGTAAATGTTTCCATAATGCAATTTTACTTTTTTCACTATAAAACACATTGAAATGTTTGGAGTTGGCATTATTTATATATTATTGTGTTATTAATTCACTGGTCCAGCCCACTTCAGATCATATTGGGAGGATATAGCCCCTGAACTAAAATGAGTTTGACACCCCTGATCTACAACATTGATTCACCAGTAAAACCCATGGAGTTGGATCAGTGACAGTGGATGGAGACACTTATTTTTGTGTTTAGTTAAAAATATTTTTGCTTAAAAAGTAATTTTTCCCTCATTTTTTTCTGTTTTAATGTAATAACCTTTGAATTTACTCTGAGTTTTTTATGAACATCTACATGATCACTGAATTAAATATAGGAAAATACATGATTTATGCTGAAAAAACTTAAAATACTGAGGATAATATTACAAGTAGAAAAGCTCTCAGAGAGCGCAGACCTCCGCCAAGGCAGACCACCCCCCCACACACACATGATCACCACCAAAATTTTATCACTTGTTCCTTGTGCCAGTATCAACAATTTCTGAAAATTTAATCAAAATCCTTCCAAAAATTTTTGTGGTATCTTGCTAACAGACAGACAAACAGACAGACAGACAGACAGATCCTGATGAAAACATAACCTCCCCCATCCTTGGCCTAGGTAATAAACACATATGACCAGATTCTCAAAACGTCTTCGCATTTTGGTTTTATGTAGTTTTTTCTAAGAGTCTACTTTATTCTGACACACCCTCTATAAGGTGGTTCTTATTGGTTTCTTATTGGGGGTCAAATGAGTGGCCATTTTTGTCAAAAAAAAAAAAAAAGTTGTAAGAAATGCATAGAACTGTGTTGAAATAATACTAATACATTTGTGCACAGACTACTGATATTATTTGACAGTGGAAGCTATATTTTCAGAAATATTGGATTTTGAATAGCACGTGTATGTGAAAACTTTTGCTGGTGGACGGACGTGACATTACCCATGATGATCTGGTCAGAACCAGTACTTTATTAGTAATAAACTTATTTACTTAGTATTGCTAATTCTCCTCTTATTCATAAATGTTAGTATTGTGGATCTAAAACAATAACAGCTGACACAAAAACACAAAATGTGGCAGTGGACGGATGTGACATGGTTGTTACAGATCCCATCATACTGATGCTCAGCAGCCATGTCACCGTTTCCACAAATGATCCCTGTGCAAAAACTAGGATCATAATTATTTACAGCATAGTTTATCATCATACTAAAGAGTAAATAACAATATAGAATTGTTATTTCTTTATAAAAATGCTTATTATTAGAAAACTGTTGATTTAAAAAGTGACATGTGACATTCTTAATGTATGTGTTGGCGTAACATAAGCAGGATGGATCAGCACCATACTCCATATTGCAACCTGTAAAAATAAAACATGTGATATGTAGGATATAATCTTGTAAGAAAAATTGGGGAATCTAAAAGAATAGAATATTTTTTTTCCAGGTAAATTCAATTAAAATATAATTTGGCCATTTGTGACATGAAAATATAGCATTAATTGTGCTGAAATTGGACATTTTTGAGCTGAAAACATAGTTCATATGACCATCAACATGTTGCAACAGAACTGAAATCCTGTAAATTTGCATAACTTGCATTTACCAACACAAAGTTCCTTTTTGGGATTCACTTATATTGATTTCTTATGCACAAAGACAGAAATAAGACCTCTAAGCAAATTTTAGCCGTAATAGAAAAATTTGCTCAGTGAGTCAAGATTTAGGTTTTACACCTCAGGATTTTAATTGAAGGCACACACTTCTGTTAGTCGAAGGATTCCAGCACATTTAGGGTGTATTCACACCTAAAAAAAAGTCCGGACTTTCTGGGGAAACGAACTCTGGTCCATTTTGAACGGACCAAATGTGGTAGGTGTTAATACAGCCTTAGTCTTCCACATGGGCTTGCTCCTTGCTACGCAAATTTGTGCCCTCCTCAACATATCTGTGATTGCATGTCTAATCATGCCCCTGTCCTGCCTCAGGAGTTCCACTTCAGCTGTGATGATGTAATGAATTCTGTATGCTGACTGAAATGTTTAGAATTTCTAATGGTTAGCTCGAAACAGCTTAAAGAATCCTCACTAACAGCATTAACCCCTTGTGTTTGTCATGATAGACTCAAACCTGTTGTTAACGTGAAACATTTGTATTGATGGTAGGGGGTTAACATGTACATATTTTTTCCCTGTTTTATGTATGCAAGTAAAAGACCAGTGGAACTTGCACCTATGGCGACAGATCTCAGATTAACCCTTACAGTTCCATGTGGATAAGACTTTTATTTTGCACAATTCAAATTAGCGTTGTTCACTGAAGCATGAAAACTGACCCAGGACACTGGTGTCAATCAAAGGAGAATTACATGGTCAATAAACACATATGAGCAGATTTACAAAATGTCTTTGCATTTTTGTTTTATGTTGTTTTTTCTGAGTCTACTTTTTTCTGATACACCCTCTGTAAGTTGTTTCTTATTATTGTTACCACATCAGTCCAGTTCTGAGGTCTCTCCACTGGCTCCCTGTCTCTCAGAGAATAGACTTTAAAATTCTCTTGCTAGCATATCAAGTACTGAATGGTTTAGGCCCAAAATACATCAGAGACCTTCTAGTCCAGTATGAACCATCCAGACCACTCAGGTGGTCTGGTGCAGGTCTGCTCTGTGTTCCAAAAGTCAGATCTAAACATGGAGAATCAGCATTCAGTTTCTATGCTCTGTATATCTGGAACAAACTACTAGAAAATATCAGGTCTGCTGAGAGTCTGAGTTCTTTTAAGTCCAGGTTAAAGACTCACCTGTTCACGGCTGCCTTTGACTGAAAGGCTTTTGATTTGATTTTCATTTATTTGTCAGTGTTTCTCTTCAGTTTGTTTAAACAGAATACCAGTTTGTCCTCTAGTTAATGTTGCACTTCATGTGGAATTTTTTTTTGTTATTTTAATGCAGAATGTGAAGTGACAAAAATGTGATTAGATTTTTGTTGTTTGTTCAAAACTCCCTTTCAGGGAAAAGTGCAATACTAATGTTTGAAATACATTTAGTAATATTTTATTTTCTATTTGATTTATAGCAGCAGAATTATATTATTCCTGTTTTTCTATATTCTATTGTCTCCAAAAATTGGTAGAAGAATGTTCAAAAATTCATAAATGCATTAAAGACATTTTGAGGGGTTTTCTTTCTTCCCGTACCGAACTGAAAAAAAAACGAGCCGTGGCTTTCAAAACTGAAAACGTACCGAACTGAAAATTTTGTGTACTGTTACAGGCCTAGTTTTTATATTTTTGGATTTTATGTGTTGTTTTCTTACTTGCTGTTTTTAATCACCTTTTACATGTTTCTTTTATAATGTTTTAAATGTGTTTCTTTTTCTCTGTCGTTACATTTCAATGTCCTGTGTGAAGCATCTTGAATTGCCTTGTTGCTGAAATGTGCTATATAAATAAACTTGCCTTGCCTTATTGGTTTTCATCCCATCTGGTCACTTTCTGACGCTTTAGTCAAAGGTCCTGTGGTGTTTTCATCAACATGGGAGACCAGCAGCGACTCACTAATATATTCAATTCATATCTCCATAATCCAATACACTGGTGTCCGTAATGATAATTTTTTGGTAATTTTTCATATTCAAAAGTAGAAATACTACATATAACTACAAATGTGTGTATAAGACTGAATGAGTACATGTAGTCGACTCTAGGACGAGTAGTGAAGCTGAAGGCCGTTAGATGTGTGGAAAAAACACAACAGAAAGAATTTATGAAAGACAATCTTCCCACATACAGACTCACACAGACACATTTATTTACTTTAACATAATGCTTGACCTTTTTCCAAGTTCAAGTCCATGCAAACCCTGCAGATGGATGTTGTTGCTCATTTATGTATCTTTCAGTGCTGGCATCCCACACAGCTCCCACCACACATGGAATATAACTCCCATTAAATGTAGAAGTGTGTGTGTGTGTGTGTGTGTGTGTGTGTGTTGTTCACAGTTTTATTGAACAGATATTTCAACAGTTACCTCTACAGTATCGATAACATCTTACACAACTAATATTACCTTCATTACACACAATGAAAGATGATGCAGCATGTCTCATGTGTAGAGTTTTAAAATGTGCTTTAATAAACCTCCTGGTTTTATTTAACCCGAACAGATAACATTCAGTGGATAATATGATTTCTTCCTCTCAATTTGACTCATGTGGGAAGTGATACTTTAAGAAACCTTAATGTCATTACAGGAGAGGCAGCAGTTAATTTTGTTGTGGGATTCCACTGGAGACAAGACAAGGCTGTGATGACTTCTAATAATACCAATATTGTCATTTTAATCATGCCCGAGTGAACAGTAGGTCTTTATTGTGTTTGTGGAAGTGACTTCAAAGCAGAAAGTTGCAGCTGTCTACCATTCACTACATGGAATATAAGAAATGAAGAGGCTGTCATGGTTATTAAAAACATTATTGTGATTTTTAGTTTCCATTTACCTAAAACATCTTTTCAGATAGCTCTCAAGGTAAAACTAGACTGATGAAAGATAAAAGAATTACCCTTTGTGTTTTCTCCCTGTAAGAAAATAATAGGTAAAACAAACACATGGTTGATGTCAAAACCTTTCCCCTTAACCTATTTGATCCTTTTTGCAAAAATGAGAAATGGTTTTGAGTCTCGAATCCTAAGTTTTTGTGGCAAAAATCAAGCAAGTGAAGTGGAGTCTCTGCTAAAAGCTAAACAAGTCAAATCACTGTTCAGGTCAAACAAGTGATGAGTCAAGTCACGTATTGTCATTGTCAGGTGGAAACCTCTTATGTCCAAAATGCTTATTTTTAAGGAAACTGGAAAAACGAAGCATAGTCTAAATCAGAGGTGTCAAACATGCGGCCTGGGGGCCAAATCCGGCCCACCAAAGGGTCCAGTCTGGTCCGTGGGATAAATTTGTGAAATGCAAAAATCACACTGCATGAATCACACTCATGCATGAAAACCTGGGTCTGTAAATTTGGACAAATATCCACCAATCCCCTACCCACTGATGTCCATAAAAGAAAATTCCAAAAATTATCAAATGTGGAAGTGGGGGTAATTTTTCAAAATGTATAGTTTTTTTTTTTTATACACCCTGTGTTTCTGTGGTTTATAGTTGATAGCCCCAATAAACAACCAAAGCCCACGCAGCAGAGATGGTTACAGCTACTGATGGCATGGTGAATACGTTTCGAAACAAAGTTTTCGCATCTGTTTAGAGCGGCATTAATGACTGCTGATGACGCAACAGGATGCAAAGGGTTGTCCCATTTCATGGGAGAATGCTTCATCCCCTGCCCCTTGCAGCTCCGTTTCAAGGGGTACACTCTCAAAAATAGAGGTACGAGATCAGAACATTTATGTACCTATAAGTACATTTTTCAAGAATGTTCTCTCAAAAGTACAATATTGGTCTTTAGGAGGCCAGAACTGCACCTTTAGACTATGAAAAAGGGTCGAAAAATATGTAAAGTACAAATGTGTACTATAAGGTACCCTGCAGCATTCAAAAATGTGTGTAGACCATGAGAATAGGCTATAGGCTAGGAGAACTGAACAGTAGGCCTAATTATAGTTAAACCTTAGCCTTAGCGCATTATTTATTATATATCATACTGTAATTACTCTATATTATATTTAATAATAATTTGTGTTTTAATTTAATAGCCCAATTAACTCAATGATAATAGCCTAATAATTTATTTAGCTCATTAGAACCTCTGATTATTGCCATAATCTCTGTTTTATCAAGTTTTCATTCACACCTCCATGTCTTGATGTCGTAGCTGCCTATGCTGTTTTTTTTTTTTTTTTTTTTTTTCTCAATTAGACCACCGGTTCAAAGTTTAAACATCATGGCATTATCAACTATATGAGAGTTTTCTTTCTATGTAAAGTACTTAAGGTACAAAAATGGACCATTTCGAAAGGGTACAGAAATGTCTCTCCAAAAAGTACACCCCCAGCGACAAGTATTTGTACCCTTTTAAGTATAAGCTGGCACCTCTATTTTTGAGAGTGTAGTGTCAAGTGCAAGGGCCATAGGGTAGGGGTAAAGGGGAAGGCTAAGGGGTGAATTGGGATTGAGCCATAGACTCAAAATAGCATCTTATGACCAAGAACACACTCTATGACACATAAAAACAGTATTATAAAACATGAAGTATGTAAATCACAGCCACTCTAAAGGCTGATTTGAAGGATTCACATTCCCATAAATACACCCACAGAAAGAAAATTTCCCACATAGTATATGTGTGAAATAAAATAGTCAATATGCACTGGGGAAACTGATGTGAAACAGACTGATTCATATGCTTTCTCATTGTTTTAATGCTAAGGATTCATTCAGATTTTTATTTGACGCTCCTTTTCTATGTTTTCCCTTTGATTTAACACAATTCACTTTGTGTAAGCATATTTTCTTTTTTACTTGTTTTTCCCTGAAAGCTGTCAGGAAGTTCAGACTGTATCAAAAGCATAAATTATTCAGTACTTTTTACTCACAAGTGCAAAACAATAATAAAAGTATGTCATATGTGAAATATTGATGGTCTGGAACAATCATCAAGAGAAAAAAACTAAATTAGAGAAGAGTTGAGTTATTGGTTGTGTTTAAGGCAGGAAGTTTCATAATTATGTTAACAAATCAATACACAGGAATTAGTTGTGGTCTTGAAGAGTCTGGAAATAAAATCCTGACTCCTCTTTGTCTAAGATCAAGATAAAGTAGAGTAAAAGTGTCTGGTTTGGACTGATTTCCAGTACAACACTAACACACATAAACATGGAGTTTCCTGTTTCGACAGTTTTGGTTTTCATTGTCCTCCCTGGAGTTCAAACTAACTAAGATATCATCTGTTTCAGCAAATAAAACATCTGTTATTCAATTGTTGGCTCTATGTGTGTAATCGGTGTTGCCAGTGTGTTCAGCTGTGCTGTGGTGATAGAAGCAGCTCACATGATAGAAGTGTTTAATATCCCGCAGCCACCTGATACAAAGAAGTGAAGATGCAGTATTTAGAACCATTAGCACTGATGGTTTCACTCTGTATGAGCGACTCTCAGCGGAGATGAAAGCCGCAGAGGGAGAGGTCGGCGGGTTTTCTCGAAATGAGGAGAATAATGATGAAATGTCTCCTGGCACAAATAGTCAAGTACAAGCTCTCAGGGAAAAGGCTCATTTAAAACTGTGTCATGTCTCATTTTTCACACAGATTCCTTTTACTACACTGACAATGCTTTGTCCACATATTAGACTCAATCCCACACTTAAAGGTGGGTGTGTTTTTCACTGTCTCTATAAAGCTGCACTGTAAAAAAAAAACAAAAAAAAAAACAAAAAAAAATCCTGTTGTTTTAATGGAAAAAAAATAGCAGCTGCGGTTACCAGAACAACACTGTAAAAAATACATCAACCATAAACATATTTACATGTATCTTTAACCCTCCGGTATCCCGTCCAGCAAAGGCCCTTACTAAGCACCAAGTGTGCATTTTACGCACACTTGTGGAATAATGTCCAAAAAATTTTCATACAGTTTGTTTTTAATTCTTTTACACTTTTTTCTATTTCATCAACTTGAGCCGTAAATAAAAATACCAAATACTCAATAATTGTCACATTTTTTTTAACCCTTTAAATGTCGTGTTTGTAATGTAAACAAACCATTTTTTTGGATGCAAAAAACACAAAAAAAAATATTTTTTTCAATATACTACATAAAAAGGGGATCACATATTATTTGATTTTTGCAGCCTGGCATATGTCAGTGATTAACTCTAACACTGGTTAATTTGCATTATTATTTTTGGCGCTAGGTCAAATGTTCAAAAATACTAGCATCTGTCTCCAAGTGGGCCAAAAATGCACACCTATAAATCAAACTATTAAAAATTATATATTGATTTATTTTTCTGCTCTAATTTGATTTTATTTTTGTAAATCAAGGTCAGCCCTAATCATACGTATCAAATGGAAGAAATAGTGCATTTTAGGCACACTTGGGAGACAGATGCTAGTCTTGTAATTCTTTTCTTTACACTGTGCACATTTTAGTTGGTGGCCAGAATTATAAAGATCATGCAAAAATGAACAACTTTTGAATTCTAACCTTATTTAAATTGTGAAAAATAATATGACGTTTTTTAAAACGAAGTGCAAAGTGTGCATAAAAGGCGCACCCGGATTCCAGAGGGTTAACTACACTTTAATTACACTGGTGTATGAATGCATATGAATGTTTGGTGGTGGTCAGAGGGGCTGTTTGGTGCAAATTGGCAGCCACGCTTCCATCAGTCTGCCCCAGGGCAGCTGGAGCTACAAACACATAGTTAACCACCACCAGAGTGAGAATGTGGGAGCGAATGAATAATGGATCAATAATGTAAAGCACTTTGAGTACCTTGAAAAGTGCTATGGAAATGTAATCCGTTATTAATATTAACAACATTTTAAATGATAAATGCACTGCATTTTATACACCTTCATGTTACCCAAAGAAGCACTTTGGGCTACAATTTCTGTATGAAAGGTGCTATACAAATAAAGTTTATTATTATTATTATTATTATTGTTAATAGACTCCACTACCTTAATCACAACTACAGTTATGCTGTCTGTCAAAAAAAAAAAAAAAAAAAAGCATCCAATTAAATAAACAGAAACTCAAAAAGTCTGAGCTGACCAAGTTGTCATCTGTCAAGCACATCTGTCAATCAAAGCCCAATGCAGCACATATCACATCCTTCTATTTGCCCTCAGATTAAGTTAATGAAGGAAAATCTAAAGATGGACCATCAGATCACTTATTATAGGCACCAAATAAAACAGATGTAACTAGAATTAGTGCAGGTCACATCTACTGATATATTTATTACTGAGTTTAATATTGAGCCTTTTTCACTACCTGTTGTATATCTGGGATGCAGTCAGCTGATCAGTCATTCATTCAGTCATTTTCTGAACCCGCTTTATCCTCACTAGGTTCGCGGGGTCACTGGAGCCTATCCCAGCTATTTATGGACGAACGTGGGGTACACCCTGGACATGTCACCAGTTCATTGTAGGGCTGACATATAGAAACAAACAATCACTCTCACATTCACACCTATGGGCAATTTAGATTAACTGATTAACCTATCAGTGCATGTTTTTGGATGGTGGGAGGAGTCAGAGTACCCAGAGAGAACCCACGCAGACACAGGGAGAACATGCAAACTCCCATATCAATCATGTAAAATACATTCGCACCACATCAGATTTTATTCAAAGAAGTTTTTCCATTTCCATTATATATGTGTGTCCTCTCCTGTAAAAACCACAAGCAATTTTTTTCTTTTTTGGTTGAAATTTGATTATTTTTTTTATATTTTGCTATTACTATAAACACTTTCAAGTGCATTAAACATGTTTATGGAGACACACCTGGAGACTCTCTCTAAAACTATTAACTTTTGTATCCAATACATTTACCACATGTGTTAAACTAAATGTCCTCTGTCTGCTTTACAAACATTGTAACACAGAAAACTCACTGCTTATCACCCATTTCATTACAAGTACTGTCATGTGATTTATTTTAACATTACATGTACATTTATGCATTTGGCAGACGCTTTTTTACAAAGCGACTTACAGGGAAAAATAAATAAATAAATAAATAAATACATAAAATAAAATACAAGAATAGATTAAAACATAAAGCAGCAGTACAATTACAAACAGTGTTGTACAGAAGATTCAAAAGCAAAATTATAGACTAAAAATACAAGAATAGAATAAGAAGACATAAAAATAGCTGTACAATTAAAACAGTGAAATAAAAATACCAAGTAAAAAAACAGAATAACCATAACAATACATTTAACCCTTTCATGCATAGTGGTCACTCCAGTGGACAGTTGTTCTCCAGCTGTTCTCTAATATATTCATGGGTTTAGTTGTTTTAGTTCCATATCAGCCAACACAGTGGACGCTTATGCATCATCTCATAAACTGCAATTCATACCATTATTGTAACTTTGCTGTTCTTGATTGGTTCTTGAGAGGAAATAAATTGTTAATTATTTTTTTGCATATTATCTCCATGAAGTGAGAAATAACTAGTATTAGAATATGTTAAAATGTGAGAAAACATCAGATTAGCTGCATTAAACATGGTTTCATTTCACTGTTTTCATATCATTTTATGATATTGGGTTTTAAATACATGTTTCTTTGCTTCAAGAATAAAATTCATGGTGTAGCTGAGTGGACATTTTTGTACATCTATGTAAAAAAAAAAAAAAAAAAAAAAAATCAATCTCATTGTTTTTTTCATGTCTAAGGAGGAATAAAAACAGTAAAAAAAAAAAAAAAAAACTCAACTAAGGTTCTCATAATTCATGCATGGAAGGGTTAAAATGGAATGTTTGAAAGTGCTAGGACAGGAGGTGCTCTCGGAAGAGCTGGGTCTTCAGGAGCTTCTAGAAGATAGGCAGGGACGCCTCTGTTCTCACAGTGCTTGGTAGATCCCATGAAAAGAGCCTGGATTGTCTTGTACAAGGTTTCGGGACCACCAGACAACATTCCCTAGACGAGTGGAGTGGTCGTGGAGCAACAAAAGCTTTTATCAGTGCACCTAAGTAGGTAGGAGCAGACCCATTTAGACACATTAGCATTAACCACAAAACTGACATCAAATGAACCAATACACATTTCTTGCAAAAAGCAACTGCTTGCATAACTTGTCAGACTCTTTTGCAGATTTTTAATTTTTTTTTAATCAATTCAGTCGTAAAGTATAAATGACTAGAGGAGTAAACCATCTTGTTCTACTCGTTTTCTTTCTTGGTAAATGTGCGTCATTACTGTTTTCTCATTAGTGTTTAATAATTGAGAAAACACACTGCAACATCGCTAGTGAACACAGATACAGATTCTAAAATGCATCACAAAATACTTAAAGGTATTATATACGTTTGGGTACATAAATGTATACTGTGTGTGGGAGGAACACATACCTCATACCCATCAGTGTTTTATACCAACTGAACACACAATATAGCACGCACAAAACCTCACAGATACGTGTTGTCCTCAAATCAATAGGAAACACAACACAAATTACTGAAACAATTTAATTCCAAAACAATAAAATCATCTATTGTAAATTTCCTGGAGCGAATATTAACAGGAAAGAAATGGCAAGTTAAAGCCTAGATGGGAGAACAGGGACCAAAAGCTAAGATAGAGAGAGAGGACAAAAAGAGGTAATAAAGGAGGAGAAGCAGCATAAATGAGCCTTAGGTCCCTGGTGTAATAAGCTTGGCAGGCAGCGGCAGAAGCAGGACTGTGATTGGACGAGTGTGTGGAGAGAGACTGGGAGAAAGAGGAAAATCAGATGATGGCAGCAGCGAGGTGACAGCGTGACGACAACTACACAAGGAAGCATCATCCTGCGAACGTAACGTCAGTGTTGAAGTCACAAACAGGCTCATTACTTCTGCTGCTCGTGTGTCCTTAAAGGGAAAATGACGTCACTTTGGACTTGTAGGATTAAAGGAGTGTGACAGAGCAGTGGCAGTGGGAGGAAGCTAATTGGCTGTGGCCCCTTTTCTTTTTAATTTATTTATGTGAGATTCTCAGTCCATCTTTATGCATGTTATTTTTGCTTTGGGTTAATATAGAGCTGAAGGAGATTATTTAGCTTTACTTATTACCCCGCCCCCTGAAGTGGAGGCAAAGGATATTGTTTTTGGTTTGGTTTGTTTCTTTGTTTGTTTCTATGTTTAACACTCTAGCAGCAAAACTACTGGTTGAATTCACACCAAATTGGGTTTATAGATTGCCAGTGACCCAGAATAGATCTGATTACATTTTGGGAACAGTAAGTCAAAGTTCAAAATTTTTATACATTTTTTAACATCTTTTTTTTTTTCTTTTTTTCCATTTACTTATAATGTGAGAAATTTCAAATGTCTGTAGCAGCAAAACTGTTGGTTAAATTCATACCAAATTGGGTTTATAGATTGTCAGTGACTCAGAATAGATCTCATTACATTTTGGGAAAAGTAGGTGAAAGTTAAAATTTTTTATAAAAATTTTGAATTCTTTTTTTCCTATTTACTTATAATGGGTAAAATTTCAAATGTCTGTAGCAGCAAAACTGTTGGTTAAATTCATACCAAATTGGGTTTATATATTTTAAGTGACTCAGAATAGATCTCATTACATTTTGGGAAAAGTAGGTGAAAGTAAAAATTTTTTATGAAATTTTTAATTTATTTATTTTTTTTTCCCCTTTTACTTATAATGGGTGAAATTTCAAATATCTGTAGCAGCAAAACTATTTGGTGAATTCATACCAAATTGGGTTTATAGATTGCCAGTGATGCAGAATAGATCTCATTACATTTTGGGAAAAGTAGGTGAAAGTTAAAATTTTTTATGAAATTTTAAATTATTTTTTTATTCCTATTTACTTATAATGAGTGAAATTTCAAATGTCTGTAGTAGCAAAACTGTTGGTTAAATTCATACCAAAATGGGTTTATAGATTTTCAGTGACTCAGAATAGATCTCATTACATTTTGGGAAAAGTAGGTGAAAGTTAAACTTTTTTATGAAATTTTAAAATTCTTTTTTTCCTATTTACTTATAATGGGTGAAATTTCAAATGTCTGTAGCAGCAAAACTATTAGGTGAATTCATACCAAATTAGGTTTATAGATTGCCAGTGACCCAGAACAGATGTGGATATATTTTGGGAAAAGTGGGTCAAAGTTCAAATTTTTTATGAATTTTTATTTTTTATTTTTTTCCATTTACTTATAATGGGTGAAATTTCAAATGTCTGTAGCAGCAAAACAGTTGGTTAAATTCATACCAAAATGGGTTTAGAGATTTTCAGTGACTCAGAATAGATCTCATTACATTTTGGGAAAAGTAGGTGAAAGTTAAAATTTTTTATGAAATTTTAAAATTCTTTTTTTCCTATTTACTTATAATGGGTGAAATTTCAAATGTCTGTAGCAGCAAAAGTATAAGGTGAATTCATACCAAATTGGGTTTATAGGTTGCCAGTAACCCAGAATAGATGTGGATAAATTTTGGGAACAGTAGGTCAAAGTTCAAATTTTTTATGAATTTTTTAATTTTGTCAATCAAGCACAGTACTTACAGTAACTCCAACAAATCCCCTATTTATCGAATTAAATTCTCTAAAACTACACGATCTTGTTGACCTTAATACTCTTATTATAATGTATAAAGCCAATGACCATAGGCTCCCCTACAGTTTACAGGAGATGTTTGAGCCCAGGAAAAGGAATTATAATTTAAGGGGAACTGAAATCTACAAGAAAACTACGTGTAAAACAAACATAAAAAGCCAGTGTATCTCTGTTGGAGGGGTACATCTGTGGAATAATCTGGAGCAAAACTTAAAAATGTCTTCTTCAATTTGTGCATTTAAAAGGATGTATAAAGCCACTATAATAACAAAATATAAAATATTATAGAAGTATGCATAAAATAAGATATTATTGTAGTTAATCGGTTATCATGATAAGAAGATACTATCATATTTACTGATCAGTGTATTTGGAGTGAATATTTAAAGTGCAAATAAATATTATAGTTTATATCAAAAACGGTTGATTATGCAAATCTGATTGTGTGTGAGGTGACTAAAAAAGTGCATATGAATGGTTTGTATGGATGTTTTGTGTTATTGTAAAAATAGAGGAAAATGTCTGTTAACAAATTAAAGGAAGTGGATCTAGTTTGATTATTAGTTTGTAAAAAGGGGGGGGTCAATAAGTTATACTTCTTCCCACTCCTTGTCGAGCGCAGAAAATTATTTATTTATTTATTTATTTATTTATTTATTTTTGACCATGTTGTATGATTCTTTATCTGATGATTCTATGTGCTCGAAATAAACTACTACTACTACTAATTCTTTTTTTTCTCCCATTTACTTATAATGAGTGACATTTCACATGTCTATAAAAACATCAGTTGTGTTTCAATTTACTTCAAACTTGGCACATATATAGAGGCAGTTCCTATGATGACATCAGCACAAGCATAGACATGATGACATCAGCTGGATTGATGCTAAAATAATCTACAATACGTGCGAGGGGCGGGGTTTGTTGTGCCCGGCACCAGTTGTTTTGTTGTTATTCTAAATGAATCAAATTGTAAGCATGTGAAATGACATAACTGCAAAGGGCTGCAATGTAATGGTGATATTCTGACTTCAGTGACACTGAGTAGTAGAGGTGAACTGTGGGAATAATGCAAAATGAAAGTTAAGATCCCATTCCTAAAAAAACTAAATCACAATACTGCAATAAGACTTTTTCATCAAATACAGCTCTACTTTTAGCTCACATAATGTATTTTTATTGTCTTTATTACCTGCCTCCCATTGATTTTAATTATTTTTTCATTGAATGTTATGATATTCTTATTTTTTTAATGATTCATTTAATAAAGTTTGGCTTTTTTTGCAGAACTTGGCTCAATGTATCAAATGAACACCTTATTTTTATGTCAAAATGAAACTGCACGAAACTAAATGCTACAACCTCTTAGCAAAATTGACTTTTTGCAACAGAAATGATACACATTTGGATGAGTTAAAAAAAAACTGTAGGGATTGTTGTTGTGAAAGTGCACTGACTCTACTCACATTTCAATGAATAAATAAATCAATAAATACATTATAACCAGTTATGAGGGATAAGGCGAATGGTTTCTAGATCTACCTCCTGTGCACCTCAACAAGGAAAACAATCCCCTCTTTGTCCACATGCCTCTTTTACTGTATATGTATGTGTCTTTACTATTTTGCATTTTTAATAGACGTGTTTTCCCAATGATTGTCAAAAGTAAGAAACAATATGTGCTTTTTAAACGATTGCAAACAAAGAGGTTTTGCTTAATTGATTAAAAGATTAAGGTTTTTAGTGTTTTATTGCTTAAGAAAATGGGAAAAATGCATTTATTCTTTTTTGTTAAAGGTTCTTAACTCACATGTATAATGCCTTAATTCTTTTTATTTATGCCTATTATACATTGTCTTTTTGTTGCTATATCTTCCACAGTACATCTCATTTTCTGTAGCAGTTTGTTCTTCCACCTAAAATAAAATGTGTTAAATCATTTTGCTCTCTTGTTTCTTGTTATTCATTTGTGGTATTACTCCTTGTTTAATGTCCTGAGGCAAAACTTCACTTCAGCAGAAATAAATGCTTTTCCTTATAATCCAATACGTTTCCATATACTCAGTACCTCCGAGACCAAACAGGTTTCCTTTAGTTTCTAGTTTTCACAGTGGAAATCATGACGATTTTTTGACGATTAATCCTGAACTGTGAGTAACTGAGTGACGCAAAGTGTGGGCACAAAACATTTCTGGCAGATTTGTGATTTGTGTCTACCCACTGTCTACTCACCTGTGCAGGTTGTGAAGATGAAAAAACTAGACAGACAGCCTTGGTACAATACTCATTTAATGAATGCTGAAGAATGTCAAAGTGAGGCTGAAATAACGTCATACGAGCAAAACTAAGCTTTTGTGGATTCAATTAAATGAACCTGTGGAACTGATAAGATTTTTTTTTAAAAAAAGAGATGTATGAGGTGTTTCTTCCACACAAATGAAAAACTCTGTTGATTTGTGTTTTTCATTTTAGCTGCAAAGGTCA
This sequence comes from Sphaeramia orbicularis, assembly GCF_902148855.1. NCBI lineage: Eukaryota > Metazoa > Chordata > Actinopteri > Kurtiformes > Apogonidae > Sphaeramia > Sphaeramia orbicularis. The sequence goes on along the minus strand of NC_043973.1, from coordinate 16,149,759 downwards.
CAGGTATAATCATGTGCATCTTAATGCAAACAGATGCATGTGATCTTGAGCGAACTTAAATAGATTTAATTAAATTCCATGTCTGGCATAAATCCGGTTTAATAACACTGTGGCTTTTTGTTTGCGGTTGTATAACACACTAATCAATACTTAAGAGCATATTGATTTCAGACAAACGATTATAGTGGTTTGTAATTTGTCTGTTCAAATATGTCCGTCCAAAGCAGGGGTGTCAAACTCATTTTAGTTCAGGGGCCACATTCAACTAAATTTGATCTGCAGTAAAATAATAACATAATAATATATAAATAATGTCAACTCCAAACTTTTCTCTATGTTTTAGAGCAAAAAAAGTAAATTTACATTATGAAAAAGTTAACATCTACAAACTATCCTTTCAAAAAATGTGAATAACATGAACAAACTGAAAAAAATAAGTGTCATTTTAACAATATTATACCTCAGTTTATCATTTACACATGCACATTATAACTTACAGATCACAGTGGATCTACAAATACATAAAACGTTTAGCAACAGGTGGAATATTGTTAAAATTGTACTTACTTCTCTTAAGACATTTCAGGTTGTTCATATTTGTTCAGGTTATTCACATTTTTTTTTTGAAATTATACTTTGTTTTAGTGGAAATACATAAAAATATTTACATTTACAAACAAAAAAATTGGAGTTGTCATTATTTATATATTTTTATGATAGTATTTTACTGGTTCTGACCCACTTGAGATTGAATTGGTCTGAATGTGGAACCTGAACTAAAAGGATTGTTATTATCTTAGTGTAATTTTTGCATTTCACAAAATCATCCCAAGGGCCGGACTGAACCCTTTGGCGGGCTGGGTTTGGTCCCGCATGTTTGACACCTGTGGTCCAAAGCAATGAGTTAGGGCCTGGTGAGAAATAAAATACATATTCAGATCGTTAATACGAACACCATATCAAGCTGTTGTTCAATGAGTTTTGGTGGTGTTAACATGTTCTTTTGTTGGAAGCTCCAAGAATAAGTCCAGATTCTTTTAGGTCTCATTTTTATACATTTATTTTTTAACTTGATCTGACCACAAACAAAGTATAACTCAGCTGAGGATCCACACCAATCAGGAAAATGGATCTAGGCATTCCAACGCACATCACTTTTATAATCCTCGTAAACTGATCTTCAAACTATGGGCTGACTGTCACGTCTCATCAGATTTGTTAATTATGTTAATGTTTAGTGTTTCGTGTCTCATCTTTGGTGTTCAGTGTTTTGTCTTGTTTGATTAGTCACTTGATATTAAGTTAGAGTTTCACATCTGGTCCTGTCTTGCACTTCCTGTTTAATTTTTTTTTTTTTTTTTTGTCTTTTTTCCAGTTATTTGTTTTTTTTTTTAGTTTTTTTTTCCCCCTGTGATTCAGTTCTTGATTCCTCGCCAGATTCTCTCCCATCCAGCTCTTAAATTTACCCCCCCCCCCAATCCAGGTGGCATCCCCACAAATACATCCATATACAAACAGAGACAAACAAAACACCAAAAAAAAAAAAAAAAAGGGACTCAAACCAATTTATGTTGATCATTTTGGTCATATCACCAACATTCTGGACCTCTTGCATAAGGAAAAACAAAAAAAAAATAAGATTAAAAAATAATGTCCCAGCGGTCAAACTGTGGGCACTGAGAAGACTTAGATGGCAGTAAAATAGTGAAGAAGACAAAAAAATGCATTAAGTAAAAACAAGAAGTCAGGAAAAAGGCAAGTTCCTGATATGATTTATAAACTGTGACCAGGTTCTATCATATTTATCCTCTAACCCGCAGACTGTATACCTAATTTTTTCCAGGTCCAATCCTAACGTCACCTCTCTAATCCAATGAACATAGGCAGGAGGGTTCTTCCCCTTCCAGTTCAGTAATATCAGACGGCGGGCATGTAATGATGCAAAGGCAATTGCATTTTTGTGGAGATGGGACAAGTTTAGATCATCCCTAACTACACCGAAGATGCCTATCAAAGGGTCAGGCTGCAGTGTTTGGCCAGGTATCGCTGATAGTGATTGAAAGATTGAGTACCAGAAGCTATACAAGGATGGACATGACCAAAACATGTGTCCCAAGGAAACAGGAGAATATTGACATCTAGGACAGTTTGGTGCTACATTAGGATATAATGTAGACAGTCTGTCATTAGAATAGTGCAACCTGTGGACAACCTTAAACTGAATCAAACCATGTCTGATACAGAAAGAAGATGTATGTATACGCTGTATGTTATGTCCTGTTTCATTTTTTAACACATCTCTTTCCTCTCGTTTCAGACCCTGACTTCCTCACTTTGTGTGTTTTCCCACCAGTGTGACTGTTAGCCCCACCCCTGACTGTTGTCACCTGTGCTCCCCTACCTCATGTATAAATAGTCCTGTCTCCCTTTGTCTTGTGCCAGTTCGTCTGATTCCGTCATGGTGTTTCACGTCAAGCTGCCTACCAGGTTTTTCCATGTTTGTCAAGTTTTGTGCTTCAAGTTTTTCTCTAAAGAGTTTTTCATAGAGATTTGTTTGTAGTTTTTTTTTTTTTATATCCTCCTTGTGAGCGTTTTTTGGTAATCACTTTTTTATTATTAAAATACTTTTGTCAAAATCTTAAGTTTTTGTGAGTCGTGCATTTGAGTCCTCCATTTCATAAGTCAAGGAGCTCTAACACTGACTCCCTTGTGCTAGGTGGGTTGGGTCACAAAAAATGGCCTAGTGTCATCTGACTCTGAAGTCAAGCAGATGTGATACCTCAAGTCTATGTAAAACCCTACACTGACAATGTGTTTACATCTTATCTGCTGTGGGTTACAATCCTACGTGGGCATGTGTATTTAAAAGTGTGCCTAAGGTAAAACCTACGTCCTGTGTTCATAAATCTGTCAGTTTAGTACACTCAGAGTCAATGAAAACTTTGAGACCATATTTTTCAACATAATTTTTATTTTGAAACGCTAAACTGGAATTTTTTCATATGAATCATTTGTTTAGGATATTGGCATACAGAAACAAAAATCTAAAGTTTCAAGAATAATTTCAAAACAAAAAACTTAAAAGAAAATGGCACCAGCCAAACACAAAGTCACAACAGTAGCGGTCCTGGTCTGGAGTTGTCACTCTCTCTCGCCCTGGACGCGGTCTATGGTCAAAAGAGCCTGTGGTGTTGTGGCGTTCAACCAGGTTTCTGATTGTGGGTTGGGAACAGCCCATACATAGGCCTGGCTATATCACTGGAGCTCAAACCGGCCTCCCCCATACCCAGTGCCCGGAGACGTTGTTCATGTGATAGACGTGGCATGATGCCGTTCACTGGACTAACAATGGTGGCCTTTTTTGGGCCTTTATATAGGCCTTCAAAACCAATCCTCAAATTGTGCAGATACCCACTGAGTATTGCTCAATGTGTATTTGGTCCACTTTTGCAAAGAGACCGACCCATGTGCAATGAACCATGACAACATGACAACTCATCATTATCTCAACTACCTGAGCACGAAGTCATCAATAAATCCACAATGAATAATTACAACCCCCCTACAAGTAGAAATATGCAGACATTTCTACTTCAAAGTTTCAATTGACTGTCAGTATATGTTGACCTAGATGTGACCCATACTATCCTAAGAACTTTACCACTAATCAGTGAAACAAAGGAATCCTAACTACTACTGACTAATATTTGATTAAACTTAAGACTTCAACTATCTAAATTAACCCTTTCATGCATGAATTATAAGAACCTTAGTTGAGATTTTTTTTCCTGAGTGTTTTTATTCCTCTTTAGGCATGAAATAAACAATGCAATTGAAATTTTTTTCAATCAACAAAAATGTCCACTCAGCTGGACACCATGTCTTTAATTTTTGAAGCAAATAAATCATCAGAAGGTGATGTATGGTGCAACAACTATGAAATAAAAATATTTTTAATGCAGCTAATCTGATGTTTTCTCACATTTTAACATACTCTAATACTAGTTATTACTGACTCCATGGAGATAATCTGCAAAAAAAAAACAAAAAAAAAAACAACTTTTTGATTTAGAAAACTGTTAATTACAGTCTAATAACAATTAGCAATTAATTTACACTCAAACATGTTACTGCAGATCAGGCTTATGAAGAACAGCAAAATTACAGGAATGGTATGAATTGCAGTTTATGAGATGGTGCATAAGCATCCACTGTGTTGGCTAAATGGAACTAAAACAACAAAACCCATGAATATACAAGAGAACAGCTGTAGAATAACTGCCCACTGTAGTGACCAGTATGTGTGAATGGGTTAAAATAATATTTCAGGGAAAATGGTTGGAAAGATGAAGACAACATATTAGTGTTGAAGATTTTCACTCCAGAAAGTAACTCGATTTGGGAGCCAGCACACAGTGGCCATTAGAGTTACTGCAGATTTGGACACTTTGACATTAGCTTCACTGTTGGTCAGTCCGTCACAGCAGAAATTAGTGGTGCCAGGCACAACAAACCCCGCCCCTTGCATGTATTTTAGCTTATTTTGGCATAATTGTGGCACTGTGTAGACATCTGTCAGACTGTCACAGCCTGAACATGTGGACCAGATGTGTAGCTAATTACCCCAGTCACTGGTAACTGGTGTCTTTATGTGTGACATCACTGTAGGGGAAACACAACTGCACGTGTTAACCCTTTAACCCCTGAGACATTATTCCAGGTTAATGTGCTGCTGGGAATCTGCATCTGTTTGAGTGTCATAAAAGCTGTTGTGAGTTTGTGCTTGTGTTTCTCTTCTTTAGTGATTTTGTTTTACTGTGTATTTTAGGGTCAAAACAGGGTGGAATAACAGAAAAAGACAAAGAGAGGAATTGAAGTTTGACAGATTTTTACTAAATAAGACACTCAGAATGTACATCAGTAAGAGATTTAGGATGTGGAACATGAACTGTGAACTGGAACACACTGAACAACAAGTATTTGAATTTTGGCCCAACAGTTTTTGTTTTTCGGGCTGTTTTTTCTAAATCAGTCCAGCTGCTTTTTGACACATGGTTGAACTCCAAAAAGCAGTTACACAGTTAAACTCAGTAAAACTCAGTAAAACACAGTTAAAAAAAAAAAAAAAAAAAAAAAAAAAAAAAAAGGAAATCACCACAACACTGCAAACACAGGTAAAAACAAACAAAAAAAGCACAAGGAAACTGGTGTAAAAAAAAAAAAAAAAAAAAAAAGAAAGCCAAAAGTGTTTTTTTTTTTTTTTTTATGGTGAGTCAGTCTCACTCACTGCTCTGTGTTTTGCTTTCTATTACACAGGTGGCAGGGAGTGAACTGAGCATGCTCAGATGTCTGTGGAAAGAACAAGGTCTATTCTAACAGCACGTTTAGAAATTTTTCCTATCAAGCAAACGGTTGAATTTTGATGAATATTTAAAATAAATTACAGAGAATGCTCACCACAGACATGTCAGGGGTTAAAGCTTTAATATTAAGTAGCTTAAATTACTTGGTTGACTTAAACATCATTATTTAACCCATAAAGACCCAGTGCTTCTTTGGTGGCAGTTCCTAAATATTTTTTTCCTCTATATTTAACTTTTCTTACATTATTTATTGCCATTTATTATGAAAGGTATTTTTCTATATTTAATTCACTAATCATGTAGGTGACCATAAAAACTCAGATTAAAGTTGAGGGTTATTATATCCAAAACAGAGAAAACTGAAGAAAAAGGGACTTTTTCAGCAAAATATATCATTACCTGAACATAAACCCAGTGTTTCCATCCACTGTCATTGATCCAACTCTGTGGGTTTTACTAGTGAATTAATGTTGTAGAAGATGACGGCGTTTCCACGTTCACTATAGAACCTCTGAACGTCCAAATGGGTCATATCTGATGACCATGTAAAGATGACAAACTGTTTTTTACACAAATCATTTACATTTATTGATAAGTTTAGTGGATCAGCAGTTATTAAACATTTTAGATCAGTAGGTGGTTTTGATCATCGGTGGCTGTTTGGGTCTTTATGGGTTAAATTGATGTGATCTGTGTTATCAAAAAGATAAGATATGCTTAGATATTTTCCACTTACTCCACCTTCTCATCCAAATATGAATATTTATGTTTCTAAAAATCAAGACATCTTTGACCAAAATGTCAAACTCTGAGCTCAGAACAATAAGCCGGTAGGTTTAAACAGCAGTTAACACATAGCCTCCTGAGACCGAGGAAAGTAAAAGTTTTGACTTTTTTTTTTACGTTAAATAATGGTGTTGATTGGAAACAACAAAATGCAACAGCTTTTTCAGACACATTTTGTATTTCTTCTAAAATGTACTTAGGGGGTCAAATGAGTGGCCATTTTTGTCAAAAAAAAAAAAAAGTTGTAAGAAATGCATAGAACTGTGTTGAAATAATGCTAATACATTTGTGCACAGACTACTGATATTATCTGACAGTGGAAGCTATATTTTCAGAAATATTGGATTTTGAATAGCACGTGTATGTGAAAACTTTTGCTGGTGGACGGACGTGACATTACCCATGATGATCTGGTCAGTACCAGTACTTTATTAGTAATAAACTTATAGACTTACTATTGCTAATTCTCCTCTTATTCATAAATGTTAGTATTGTGGATCTAAAACAATAACAGCTGACACAAAAACACAAAATGTGGCAGTGGACGGATGTGACATGGTTGTTACAGATCCCATCATACTGA
>NC_043973.1:16048027-16140527 GCF_902148855.1 Sphaeramia orbicularis | reverse complement strand
TCCTAACAGGAGTCATCTAGAGGAATGAAAATTATAACAGCTATTGATAGATGACAGAAAACCACACAATTAAGGTGGAAGTTTTCCCGGTAATGCTTTGTAATATAAATAGACCAGTAATGTGTCCACAAACTTAATGAAGGGAGTGATGAGTATTGAATGATTGTCTGGATATGAGCCCCGAAGGAAGACGTTACATCACCAGAAGTTTATTATACAATGTCTGTAATTAAAGGTTTAGTGGACAATATTAAGGTGGGTCTACTGGGATCTAATGGCAGAAATGGAATATAATATAATATTTATGGTTTCATTAGTATGCAATTACCTGAAAATTAGATGCTTATAACAAAGGAGGAAACGGAATCATCTTTTATGGAGTCATGTTATGCATAAAAACATAACATAAAAAAAATATATGACATTCCTTATGATCAGCTGTGTCTTTATAACTCTTGTTGGTCTTATTTCCCACAGTGTCCACTTCAGTGCCCAGGTAAAACATAACTTTGTCAAAAAGTTCAATGGATTTCAGGTTTAGGACATTTTTGAAGAAGAAAACCAATATATATATATATATATATATATATATATATATATATATATATATATATATATATATATATATATATATATATGTATAAATCATATGTTATGTTAAAAAAATATAAAAAAATATATATAATTTTTGTCATTATGCATGAATGGGCTAAACATATGATGGAGAAAATTACTCACTTAAAAACACTCAAGAGCGAACAAATAAAAGGTAAAACCATGACTGAACTCTAGGTTCTGTCCAAATTAACAGGAATATTTTGTGCAATGCTAACATTTTTATTTCTTGCAAATGTTGCTTATGTTTTCGGTCACTAAAATGAACAGTTTTTAGAACACTATTCATTGTGAAACTAAATCTAATCTGTGTAAATGCGTGGATATAGAAAAAGAATAGTAAACGTCACCAGAATTATAACTTATCCATGAATGACTCATTTTAGTGAGTCATAGTTTCTTTATTAGCTGTGACAAAATATCATCCAAACATATGAGACATGTGTTAATGAGAAGAAATAAGTGGGCATATAATGATACATGGGGCTGCCATGTATCACAGGTTTGTATTTAAACTAATTAAAAGCCCTTGTGTCATTGGTCAGGTACTGGCTGTAGTCTATCTTGTCATCCTAAAGTGGTCACAGCTTCAGTACTTGAGTTTATGGGTAATAGTGGATGTTCTGTAACAGCAAAGACCTTCTAGGTGTAATTTACATTTTCAGTCTGTGGTCAATTATTTCACACAGAAATGATCAAATTTAAAGAAAAGACATGCTGCATGCATAATAAACTTAGCCAGAAGTTGTGTTTCATCAGTGAAACTAGTTAATTATTGATTGCGGATACAGATCTATTTCCATTTAAATGAAAAAGAGGAGGAGTGGTATAAACCCACTGGAGTATTAACTGTAACTTATAAAATATATATACTTGAGTGATGGCAGCAGATGGAGCGGGTGGATGTGAAAAGGCTGTTTGTTATTTTACTGCTCAATGAGCTTGAACTTAAGTTTAGATGATGGCAGCCCCCCCCCCCCCCCCGCTTGTCTCCTCTGCTGGGTGTCTGTCAAATCAGTTCTTATCTGTTTGTTTTAATGTGTGTGTTTTATTCCATACAGCTGCACCTAATGGGTTCATTTAGCATTGTTTAGTCTTCTTCTACAAAGGTCTGTTCTGTGCATTTACTGATGTGTTTTGTCTCATGGACAGAATGCCTAAAGTTAAACAGAGTCCACACATGAGCTACTGACAGAAGACTGCAGAGCAATAACTAAATACAGGGTGACACAAAAAAACGGGAACTTTTTAACAATCCAATAAAACCAAGAGTGATGGAAGAAAAATATTTTATTCATAGTAAGTGAAACCTTAAACCATGCCATTTAAGAAACAATGATGGAATTTTCATTTTTTTTAAAAATTACTTCCTGTAGATGGCGTCCTCCTGTACGAATGCATTCTTGAAATCTGCTGTTGAGATTCCTCATTGACCGCTGCAACATCTCAGCTGGGATACTGTGAATTTCATCCTGAATTCTCTGTTTTAACTCATCCAGAGTTCTTGGTCGAGTCGTGTACACTTTACTCTTGAGATAGCCCCGCAAGAAAAAATCACAAACGGACAAATCTGGCGATCTAGGGGGCCAGGGAACGTTACCGAATCTTGAGATCACACGGTTACCGAACAATTCTCGTACAGCCGCCACTGGTTACTAAAATGGGGGTGTGTTTACTTGCTCAAGGTCACTGTCTTGCAGTGCTGCCACTTGCTCATGTCTGCCAATACGCACTTCAGAAACTCCTGTTTTTTTGGGTCACCGTGTATAATCAGTAACAATGACATTTAGTTCTGTGAGTTCTCTTCTGTAGATGCATGTGAGCTCTGTGCTCAGGTTGATGCAGTCTCTTACATACTGAGTAGTCTCATCCTCACACAGTAAATTTGCCAGTGTAAAAAATGCAGTGTCAAAGTATTTTAATTCTTTCAGAGTTATTCCAACAATGGGCAGAGTAAAATTTAACAAGATAACTTCCAGTGTTGGTGAAAATAATTGGAGTTAACAGAGGTTTTACACAGTCAGTGTCATATTTTCAGTGTTAAAGTAAATCGACTCTCTCAAAGTTAATTCAACACCAATAAGAGCAAGATACCTTTCAGTGTTAAAAAATAATGACTCTGAAAAGCCCCGCCCACCTACCTCCACGTTCAAACTGAGTGAGAAGTTGGACTCTGGCATCATCATCTTCCCCACATCGAAAACCTGCATTTGTAAGTTTGTGTAAATAAACTATTGCTTTTGTTGTTTCATTCATGCAGAATCTATGTGCAAGAATAGTTACGTCGTCATCGTCAGTGTTGGGTATGTGTTTTCAAATACCGAATTTCAAGTGGATAACGTGATATGGGGTCGGTGGCTTTCATTTTACATGTCATTTTATGTTTACTTTTAATTGCAGTATTTCATTTTTACTTGGAATAAATTGGGCACAGAAATAATGTTATCTTTTTTTGGCCCCTGCAGACACTGGGACTATAGTACATCATATGTAACACTGGTAGGAGGCAGTTAAAAATCAACACTCTTTGGAGTAATTTATTTATCAACATGTAGTGTTAAGTAGGTTTAACACTGGAAAAGTTATTTCTTAACACTTAACTCTTCAGTGTTGAATATGAATAACACTATGTTTGTTTCTTCTCACATAGTGTCAAACTTGGTTGACACTAATTAGTGTAGTGTAAAATATTAACTCTTACTAGAGTAAAGTTGACTCTGGAAATGTAACTCTATGTTCAGTGTAAATTTTATACTTTGTAGATAGGGACCATGTATTCACTGAGGTAGTGTTGAAATTAACTCTTTAAGTGTTATATAAACACTGGTGATTTTACTGTGCAGCTGTGAATACTTTGTTCTGACACCAGATAAATAAAGTAGTGCTGAGAATGTATCAGAAAACAAGTCTAATAAAGTGCATAATACAGTCTAAGCCTACGGACTCTGAGCTGATGAAGAGCTGAGACTGGCCACTCGTTCCACCCAAACATGAACTGGATCTATATTTGACCTGTAGATCAGCAGCATGGAACCTGATGCAAATTAAAAATAATAATGATAATACACATTCACAGCAAATTCTGGTCTTTGGAACAAACTCCATGGGAGTTAAAATCAACTCGATTTAAGTGTACATGTGAGACCATGGAATACACTCTAGAGCAGGGTTAAAGTAACTTTTTTCAGAGAGTTGATCTTTTAACTCTTTTCAGGAGTTAAAATTTAACCCTTCTGGGAGTTACAAAAACTAATCTCATGTAGAGTAAACACACACCTTGAATTCATTTTATGTGAACTCTGGCATGGAGTTAATACGTTAACACTTAATGGGGGTTAATATTCAACACTTAATGGAGTGAATATTTCAATTAAATTTTTTTTTTTTTTTTTTTGGGGGGGGGGGGGGGGTGAAAATGATTACAAAAACAAAAAACACCATCTAATGACTAGTTGTTGTTTTTTGTTTTTTTTAAAGTGTGTAAAGTATGTGTGTGGGGGGGGGGGGGGGTGATTACAAAAACAAAAACACCATCTAATGACTAGTTGTTGTTGTTTTTTTGTTTTTTTTTTTTAAAGTGTGTTCAATCACATGCTATATAGATGCTTATAAAGTGCTCTTGCATGAAGTGCTTTCTTTCAACAATATAAATAGTCCATGAATTTGTTTGAGGTACCTGAACAAAGTAAAACGAAGGAAACAGCTCAACATTGTTGCTGTTTTAGCCAGTTACTGTCACGACTGAGTGAAAGACTGAACTCATACACATGGTGCTGAAGGGAGAAAATGGGTTTATTAACATAAAACACTACATGAGAACGAGACCAAATCTGGGTTTGAAAACATCAGAGTCCACGGGAAGACAGGATCAGGATGGTGAGAGTCCAGGTTTTGGCTCTGAAGTGAAATGGGATAAATGTCTATTAGTGGGGCAGCTTTACCAAAATATCCATAACAATTGTGCATTTTGTGACAAAGGCATGAAATTTGGCACACATATAGATATTAATATTCCAAAGAGATCTGGATATTGAGCCATCTCAGATTTGACCCCTGATAGCCATGGTGGCCATTTTCTTCAATGGCTGACTGTGGTTGCTGGTATTTAACTGACCTGCTCATCTACAGAGTACTGTAGGTTGACTTTGGGACTTGGTTCATCTGTAAATGGTCAGGAAAGACCAAGGAAGGACCAGTACTTGAAATTGTGCAAGACATAATATTCTAATTAGACTAATTAGCATAATTTGTATAATTAGCATAATTAGTCTAACTTGACCTTAACCCTGTCATGCATAGTGGTCACTACAGTGGACAGTTACTCTACAGCTGGTCTCTTGTATATTCATGGGTTTTGTTGTTTTAGTTCCATATCAGCCAACACAGTGGACACTTATGCATCATCTCATAAACTGCAATTCATACCATTATTGTAACTTTGCTGTTCTTGATTAGTTCTTGAGTAACTTGATTAAAGCTAGCAAATTATTTCAGGTAATTTCAAGTTTCTCCAACTTAAAAGACCAAGTTCACGTGACTTATTGCTTTGTTTTGGGAACTTAATTTTTAAGGTCAAATAACCAAATATGTTTGTTGTATCAACAATGTAAGTCAAGCAATCTCAATTCACTTTTAAATCTGGTTAACAAATTATTTCAAGTAATTTCAATTTAGTTGTGAGTTGAATTTACTTTAAATAGTTAGTTAGACTAAATCAAAAGTGAGTTGAGATTACTTGAGTTCCATTGTTGATTCAATAAAAATATTTGTTTATTTGACCTAATAAAGAAAGTTCCCTAAACAAAGCAATAAGTCACGTGAACTTGGTCTTTTAAGTTGGAGAAACTTAGTTGTGAGTTAAAATTACCTGAAATAATTTGCTAGCTTTAATCAATATTTTAAGGAAGCGAGGTTACAAATTTTTTTTAAGTTGAGTCAACTTGGAATTTTTTTACAGTGTACACTGTAAGCCCGGAATTTGTATTTACTAAAATGCTTTAATTACAATGCACTTAAATGATTTCAGTTTTATGATGTTACTATAAAATGTTATGTATATTCTACTAATTTGTAGACATAGTTGATAGTATGAAAAAGTTTAAGTTGAATGGAATTAAATCACTAAGTTTTAGTCTTGACCACACCTTTTTATCTTCGCATTGCATTGTGGGTATTGGGCGTGTTGTTGGAAATGTGTTATTTTTCTGTGCAGGGGTTCAGCGGGGTTGTGGTGTTAGTGTTAATTTGGATTTAATGTGTGTATGGCAGTGTTTATTGGCCTTTTTGTGTTTGTTTTTGTATTTTTGTAGAGCTGCACCATGAGTCAGAGCCAGAGGAAGAACAATCGCTTTCTTGTTCATCCACGCTTGTCATCGTATGATGGAGATTTTAATGTCTTGTCAAATTAAAATTACTTCCTGTACTGGTAACTGACAATGAACTAACTTCCAGTCATGCAACAACATTTTAACTTGAGTTCTTACATGATTATATTAATTAGGAATAGAGTACTGAGTTTGAATAACTTAAAGTTGTTTGATCAGTGATAAATTAATCTGACTGCAACTGAGAAAATTAGTCAGTGTAACCAAAAATGCTGAGTTGAATGGTTGGATAGTAGGGTTGATTTTACAACAGATTTAAAGTACTAATAACTTGTCTTTTAGTGTTTTCTACTTAATAGTTTAAGTTCAATACTTTTAGCATTAAAGTTGCACTTACTTACACCAATTGATTAGTCGATCATTACTCAAATCATTTCATCATCACTGCCTCAAATTTTTTGAGTAAACTCTACTTATCCGGGCTTACAGTGTACCCAGCTGGTGTGTGACTGAGGTCTAAGAACAGGAGTCTGTTTCTGCTCCTGGTGCTGTGACGGCGCTGACCTTGGTGCTGAAATTTGGGTACCATGACAGACTTTTACTTCAGTTCTCATCTTTAAAATGCTTTCATGTCTTTATCAAGCTTCTTCCGTGGATAACACCAAACTCCTGTCAGCACTTCCTTTAAAACTAGATCTAAACCGGTTTGGTGAGACCTATTATACTAAAACAAATATCCTTTTCATACTCCATTCCATCCGCAATAGATTCAAGAGTTGGTTTAATTTAATGTTACCCTTGAGGTGAATACGGTGCGACTAATGACAATTGCTGAAACCGCTGAAAATTGATTTTTTTTTTTTTTTTTTCTGGATGCAGAAACGTGATCCTGGGAAACCTGGGTCGGTCGCACGTCACTGTGTTGACATCAGCACACAGCTTAAATACCAGCAGCTGCAGGAGTGTAAACACAACGGGCGCACCTACATGTGGGCGCATCAGGAGCCAAACAGTCTGCAAGAAACCAGGACCAATTTAATATATTTTTTTGTATTTTCTACAGCTGATTGATTTATTTTCAGTAGCGCTTCACATCAAGACTTTAAACAAATTGACGCACTTTTTTTTTTTTTTCTTTCCTTCTGGTTCTAATAATGATCAACGACACTCTTGCGTGTGGTGAATTGAACACAAATGACTCTGAGCTGCTGCCGCTTCTTTCTCTGAACCACAACCACAGTGAGTTCCCAGCTCTCCGCTTGGAACCCAAATCTCTGGCTACTTCAGCCACTATGTTTGCTGTGGGAGTCTTGGGAAACCTCACCGCCATAGTTGTGTTGTGCACCTCCAAAAAAGAGCAGAAGGAGACCACTTTCTACACTCTAGTCTGCGGGATGGCCATCACAGACCTGTTGGGCACCTGTTTCACCAGCCCAGTGGTGATCGCCACCTATGTAGCAAACCGCTGGCCAGGAGGGACCCTGCTGTGCCACTTCTTCTCCTTCTCCATGCTCTTCTTCGGCTCCGCTGGGATGTCCATTCTGTGCGCCATGTCCGTGGAGCGCTACCTGGCCATAAACCGTGCGTATTTCTACTCTCGGTACATAGACCGGACCACTGCGCGCTTGGCCCTCCTGGTCATCTATCTGTTCAACATAGTGCTGTGCATCATGCCCAGTTTTGGCTTCGGACAACACATCAGACACTTCCCCGGGACTTGGTGCTACTTGGACTGGAGGGCTAAGGACACCATCGGAGCCGGTTACTCCTATCTGTACGGTGGGGTGATGCTGCTTCTGATTTCCGTGACGGTGCTGTGTAATCTGGCCGTGTGCCGGACCCTGGTGGGCATGAACCAAAGGACGGGGATAGTCAGGACGGAGCTGTGTGAGCACGGAAGCTCACGTCGCCGCTTTCCTCGGCTGCCCTCAGTCACCTCTGCTGCGGAGATCCAAATGTTCTGGCTTCTGATCTTTATGACCATCGTTTTTCTGATCTGCTCCATCCCTTTAGTGGTGAGGACAACACACACTGCTCTGGTTTTACCTCCATCCATGCATTAGCCCAGGGGTGTCAAATTCATTTTAGTTCAGGGGTTACATTCAGCTGAATTTGATCTGAAGTGGGCCAGACCAGTAAAATAATAATATAATAATATGTAAATAATGTCAACTCCAAACTTTTCTCTATGTTTTACAGTGAAAAAAGTCAAATTAAACAATGAAAATGTTTACATCTACAAACTGTCCTTTCAAACCATGTGAAAGAATAAGTGTAATTTTAACAGTATCATGCTTCAGTTTATCATTTACACACGTACATTATAACTCACAGATCACAGTGGCTCTACAAACGCACAAAACATACAGTATTAGGCAGAATATTGTTAAAATTGCACTTATTTTTCTTAAGACATTTCAGGTTCTTCATATTTGTTCAGATTATTCACTTTTTTTTTTTTTGTGAAATTATACTTTTAGTGTAAATACATGAAAAAATGTATGTTTACAAACAGAAAAATGTGGAGTTGTGAGTATTTATAGATTATTATGATAGAATTTTATTGGTCTGACCCACTTGAGATTCAATTAGTCTGAACGTGGAACCTGAACTAAAAGGATTGTTAATATCTTAGTGTAATTTTTGCATTTCACAAATTCATCCTCCTTTGGCGGGCTGGATTTGGCCCCCGGGCCACATGTTTGGCACCTGTACATTAGGCCTTTCATGCATAGCGGTCATTCCAGTGGACAGTCATTCTACATCTGTTCTCTTGTATTTTCATGGATTTTGTTGTTTTAGTTCCATATCAGCCAACACATTAGACGCTTTTGCATCATCCCATACACTGCAATTGAAAACATCACTGTAACTTTGTTGTTCTCGATGAACCTGATCTACCATGTTTGAGTGTAAATCAGTTCCTTGTTATTATTATTAGACTGTAATTAACAACAAAAGTTTTTTTTTTGTTTTTGTTTTTGCATATTATCGGCATTAAGTGAGTAACGACTAGTATTACACAGGTGTCAAACATGTGGCCCGGGGACCAAATCCGACCCGCCAAAGGGTCCAGTCCGGCCCCTGGGATGAATTTGTGAAATGCAAAAATTACACTAAGATATTAACAATCCTTTTAGTTCAGGTTCCACATTCAGACCAATTCAATCTCAGCTGGGCAGGGCCAGTAAAATATAATCATAATAACATATAAATAATGACAACTCCAAATTTTGCGCTTTGTAAATGTAAATGTTTTCATGTATTTACACTAAAACAAAGTATAATTTCGCAAAAAATGCAAATAACCTGAACAAATATGAACAACCTGAAATGTCTTAAGAGAAGTAAATACAATTTTAACAAAATTCTGCCTGTTATTAAATGTTTTATGTATTTTTTATATTATAATGTACACATGTAAATGATAAACTAAGGCAGAATATTGTTAAAATTACACTTACTTTTTCAGTTTGTTCATGTTATTCACATTGTTTGAAAGGATAGTTTGTAGATATAAACGTTTTCATAATGTAAATTTACTTTTTTCACTCTGAAACATAGAGAAAAGTTTGGAGCTGACATTATTTATATATTCTTATGTTATAATTTTACTGGTTCGGCCCTCTTCAGATCAAATTTAGCTGAATGTGGCCCCTGAACTAAAATGAGTTTGACAGCCCTGTATTCGAGTATGTTAAAATGTGAGAAAACATCAGATTAGCAGCATTAAAATGTTTTTATTTCATAGTTTTCACACAGTATACCAGTAAATACATGTTTCTTTGCTTCAAAAATTAGCATGGTGTCCAGCTGAGTTGACATTCTTGCAACTCCATGAAAATTTGATTCGTAGAAAAAATTTAACAGCATTGTTTTTTTTAATGCCTAAAGATCTATGGTGGCCCAGAGGTGCAACAGCCCAAAAAATGATCCACTATAAGAAAAAAAAGAGAACAGCCCAAAAAATTATCCACCATAAGAAAAAAAAAAAACATCCTCCACCTTTTCAATTAAGGAGGCACTGTTTACCCGAAAGGTCTCTTGCTTTAAAATTAAGGCCATCACAAAAAATAAAAGCATAGGCTGAAAATTTTTAAGGCCTTCAGCTAATGTGGCTAATGCTAACAAAGTAGCCCACCGGAAGTGGATGTCGGTGCGCTAAAAATAAAGTTATTCTAACAATATATAGTGGATATTTTTTTGGGCTGTTCTCTTTTTTTCTTATAGTGGATAATTGTTTGGGCTAGTGGATAATTTTTTAGGCTGTTGTCTTTTTTTTCTTACAGTGGATAATGTTTTTGGACTGTTCTCCTTTTTTCTTAAAGTGGAAATTTTTTTTTAGGCTGTTCTCTTTTTTTCTTATAGTGGATAATTTTTTAGGCTGGTCTCTTTTTTTTTCTTATAGTGGATAATTTTTTAGGCTGTTGTCTTTTTTTCTTATAGTGGATAATTGTTTTGGACTGTTCTCTTTTTCTCTTATAGTGGATAATTTTTTTAGGCTCTTTTTTTCTTTTTTCTTACAGTGGATAATTTTTTAGGCTGTTCTATTTTTTTTCTTAGAGTGGATAACTTTTTTGGGCTGCTCTCTTTTTTGCTTATAGTGGATAATAGTTTTGGACTGTTCTCTTTTTTTTCTTATAGTGGATAATTTTTTTGGTCTGTTCTCTTTTTTTTCCTTATAGTGGATAACTTTTTTAGGCTGTTCTCTTTTTTTCTTATAGTAGATATTTTTTTTGGACTGTTCTCTTTTTTTTTCTTATAGTGGATAACTTTTTTAGGCTGTTCTCTTTTTTCATAGTGAATAATTTTTTTTTGGACTGTTCTCTTTTTCTCTTATAGTGGATAATTTTTTTTAGGCTGGTCTCTGTTTTTTTCTTATAGTGGATATTTTTTAGGCTGTTCTCTTTTTTCTTATAATGGATAATTTTTTAGGCTGGTCTCTTTTTTTCTTATAGTGGATATTTTTTAGGTTCTTCTTTTTTTCTTATAGTGGATAATTTTTTGGACTGTTCTCTTTTTTTCTTATAGTGGATAATTTTTTAGGCTGTTCTCTTTTTTTTCTTATAGTGGATAATTTTTTAGGCTGTTGTCTTTTTTTTTCTTATAGTGGATAATGTTTTAGGCTGTTCTCTTTTTTTCTTATGGTGGATAATTTTTTGGCTGTTCTCTTTTTTTCTTATAGTGGATAATTTTTTGGGCTGTTCTCTTTTTTTCTTATAGTGGATAATTTTTTAGGCTGTTCTCTTTTTTTTCTTATAGTGGATAATTTTTTAGGCTGTTGTCTTTTTTTTTTTCTTATAGTGGATAATGTTTTAGGCTGTTCTCTTTTTTTCTTATGGTGGATAATTTTTTGGCTGTTCTCTTTTTTTCTTATAGTGGATAATTTTTTGGGCTGTTCTCTTTTTTTCTTATAGTGGATAATTTTTTAGGCTGTTCTCTTTTTTTTCTTATAGTGGATAATTTTTTAGGCTGTTGTCTTTTTTTTTTTCTTATAGTGGATAATGTTTTAGGCTGTTCTCTTTTTTTCTTATGGTGGATAATTTTTTAGGCTGTTCTCTTTTTTTCTTATAGTGGATAATTTTTTGGGCTGTTCTCTTTTTTTCTTATAGTGGATAATTTTTTAGGCTGTTGCACCTCTGGGCCACCGCAAAAATCACTCAAGAAAAAAAAATCTCAGTTAAGGTTCTCATAATTCATGCATGTAAGGGTTAGTAATATCACAGCTGTTTGGTACCATGACTCCTAACTGTTTCTGTGCTTCCACTCAACAGGTGCGACTCTTTGTGAACCAGCTCTACGGCCCCACATCTATTTCTGCTGGACTTAAACCTGACTATAAGAGCGACCTGATGGCGATCCGCTTCGCATCCTTCAACCCCATATTAGACCCGTGGGTGTACATTTTGTGTCGGAAGAACCTGCTCCTGAAGGGCTGCAACAGGCTGAAGAGCACAGTGTCCAGGCTTAAAGGCAGTGGGACCGACAACAACGGCTGGGTGGGGGGTCAACACTCCCCCCCTTCTCTGAACAGCAACGACACCAGTTACGCGTCAATACGCACGGCCAGCTACAGGAACGGAATGGAACAGGTGTCGGTTAAGAGGGACACGTTTACAGACTTCGCCAACAGACAGGCGTGGGAATATGACACGGCCAGGGTTAACTTCCACCCGTTCAGCGTTCAGCCCACGGCGATCCTCGGGAGTGAGGAGGAAGAGGAGGAGGCGGTTGGATCTAAACACGCACTGGAGGTGAAGAAGTCTCCAGGACGCAGCGCAACGCCGCTCCTCATGGCCAACGTCATCAGAGGGGACGTAGTGACCTGTACGTTCAGCACACCGAGCTCCTGTCAGTCATCCAAATGCCTCTGACACCTCAAACCAGGGCTGTCCGACTCATTTGAGTTCAGGGGCCACAGTAAGCCCAAGGTCATCTCAAGTGGGCCGAACCAGTGAAAGAATAACAGAATAACCCAGGGGTGTCAAACTCATTTTAGTTCAGGGGCCATATTCAGCTAAATTTGATCTGAAGTGGGCCGGACCAGAAAAATAATAATATAATAACCTATAAATAATGACAACTCCACATTTTTGTCTTTGTTTTAGTGAAAAAAACAAAAAACAAAAAAAAAACATTAATTATGAAAATACTTACTTTTATAAACTATCCAGAAAAAAAAACAAAACCCTGAAAAACTGATTTAAATTAAAAAATGTAAGAAAATTTAGTGCAATTTTAACAATATTATTCCTCAGCTTATCATTTCTCCATGTGCATTATGGATCAGATCTACAAAGACACTGAACACTGAGGAACAGGAAGAAAAACTGTTAAAATTGTGCTTAATTTTCTTTAGACATTTCAGGTTGTTCATATTTGTTCAGGTTATTCACATTTTATTGTTACAGGATAGTTTGTAAATGTAAATATTTTCATAATTTAATGTTATTTTTTGCACTAAAACAAAGACATAAATTTGAAGTTGTTAATTCAAGATTTTTTGCTAAATTTAAGATTTTTTTTGGCTTAATTCAAGATGTTTTTACTTAATTGAAGATTTTTTTTTTTTTTTTTTTTGCTTAATTCAACATTTTTTCCTTAATTCAAGCTAATTTTTTTTTTGGGTTTAATTCAAGATTTTATTTTATTTTTTTACTTAATTCAAGATTTTCTTTGCTTAATTGAAGATTTTTTTTTTTTTTATTAATTCAAGATTTCTTTCTTAATTCAAGCTAATTTTTTTTTTTTTTTTTGCTTAATTCAAGGTTTTTTGCTAAATTAAAATTTTTTTGGCTTAATTCAACATTTTTTCTTAATTCAAGCTATTTTTTTTTTTTTTTTTATTGCTTAATTCAGTTCAAAAGTGTGGAATTTTTGCACTTTGTAAATTCATCCCAGGGGCCAGATTGGAACCTTTGGCAAAATAATAACAGAATAACCTATAAATAATGACAACTCCACATTTTTGTCTTTGTTTTATTGTAAAAAAAACCCCAAAACATTAAATTATGAAAATACTTGTTTGACACCCCTGCCTCAAACACAGAACCATCCACCTGGGGAGGTCTGTTCAGTCTGGCAGCTATCACACCTGCACGGAAAACTGGTACTTTTATTCTCTGGTACTTGAAAGCAACGCAGCTTCTAAAGAGAATCTGGAGTTCAAGGAGAAAAAAAAAAGGATATGAACGATTTAAATGATCTTAACATTGTCTGAGTCATCTGTTTGGTATAAATGATTTGTCCTGTTGCACAAGTGAAATACCAATTTTGCACTTTGTTTATCAATTTCAAGCTATTTTGAGGAATTTCACTAAACAGTAAATTGTGTTAATTCCTAGTGTAAACTAAATTGTTGAGTGTCAATTTGCTCATCTGGGTAGGACATTTTTTTTTAGGTTATTTTAACATTTCCTGGCAAATACAACTCTAAATAATATAAAGAGTGCTCTGATTTTGCTTTATCAACATTAGATAAGATACTTTTTTTTTGGTTCATTTTAGAAAATACTGATAACACTATTGCTCCCAAATTCCAAATAACATTATTGTCATTTAGAGCCTTTTTGCAGTAAACCAGGGGTGTCAAACTCATTTTAGTTCAGGGGCCAGATTTAGCTAAATTTGATCCAAAATGGGCCAGACCAGTAAAATAATAACATAATAATATATAAATAATGTCAACTCCAAACTTTTCTCTATGTTTTAGAGGAAAAAAAGTAAATTTACATTATGAACAGGTTTACATCTACAAACTATCCTTTCCAAAGATGTGAATAACATGAACTGAAAAAATAAGTGTAATTTTAACAATATTCTGCCTCAGTTTATCATTTACACATGTACATTATAACTTACAGATCACAGTGGATCTACAAACACACAAAACATTTAGTAACAGGCAGAATATTGTTAAAATTATACTTACTTCTCTTAAGACATTTCAGGTTATTTGCATTTTTTTTTTTTTTTTGTTGCAAAATTATACTTTATTTTAGTGTAAATACATGAAAATATTTACATTTACATAGAGAAACATTTGGAGTTGTCATTATTTTTATGTTATTATGATAGTATTTTACTGGTCTGACCCACTTGAGACTGAATTGGTCTGAATGTAGAACCTGAACTAAAAGGATTGTTAATATCTTAGTGTAATTTTTGCATTTCACAGATTTATCCCAAGGGCCAGAATGGACCCTTTGGCGGGCCAGATTTGGCCCCCGGGCTGCATGTTTGACACCTGTGCAGTAAACAAACTTCAAATGATGCCAAGAAACATGCTCACAGATTTGTGTTCCTTCACGTTTAAAGTCGTAAAGGAATCCAAGAAGCTGTAAAACATGAGTACTGCTGAGAGTACATAAGGGCCTTAAACGGAAGTGTCATTTCCAGATAGGAAATCTGTATTTAATGTACCCTATGGGTACCTCTATATGTTTTATACATTGCATAAATACAAATGTGCCATTTGCAAGACATGTTTTATTCATATAAGGTATTACTTGTGTTGATGTTGTTATTATATTTTGTTAAAAATCCACATGCTGCTACTTTACTGTGCCATATGACAGTGTTGCATGATCCAGGGAAACTGAATGTAGGCATTCTGAATGTGGTTTAACTTCAATTTTATATTAAATGTTTGTACTGAATGTTTCAAGTGCCACTGTAAATAGTGAAATAAACATATCAACTACTGAAAACAGCTTTCTGTCAGCTGTAAATGATCTGTGGTGTTTTTTTCAGTCTATAGAGTGTCAGAGCACTGCTGAACTACACATATTCCATGGTTTAAAGTTAGTTTTTACAGAAATTAAATGTCACTTTATCTGACAAGACACTGAAACTCCTGCTCTTATTATTCTTGACCAGCAGGGGGCGATACAGCATAAAAAGAAATCAGACCCATCTGACTGTGTGCTTTACCTTAAGGAAGAACAAGAAGCATTTTTCCTTCTTTTTTTAAAAAATGAAGCTTTATTTCCCTGTAGGATAATGCCATACAAAAATAAAGAAAACTTTGAATAATAATAATAATAATAATAATAATAATAATAATAATAATAATAATAATAATAATTTTATTGAATATGTGACATACCGGAGTGTGTAACTTTAAATGAGAAATGATGACATCCTTCACCATAAATGTTCAGTTTACATAATGACCCAATATCAAACACAAAACTAGAGATCAGCTGTCAGACGCAAATACGTTTCTTAGGAAATTTATTTTATTTATTGATACCACATCAAAGTAATGCATGTAAAATTTCAACGTATCGTATGTAAAGAGTCCTTATAATGATGAGGATCTTTTAAAACATCTGTGTGTGTAATGTCAGAGGTAATGGGCTTTAACATACTGCTTGTTTCACATGAAATGATTATTATTATTTTTTTTGTATTTGATCCAAGTCGAATTCAGCCCTGATGTATGTGGAGTCTGATAACCATCTACAGTTGATGTCGACTGTTTACACACACCTCGGCTAAATGCATTCAGCAGTGACAGATGTGACATGTGAACGCTTATAACTGATGAAGCCTTGACTGATTTCTTTTGATTTTCAAGAGTGGCACCAAATACAGCCACAGGTACACCCTTAAATGTCTCATATTGATGAAAAGTTTATTAACTGATGGCATCAGAAGCTTCCAGTCTGTTTAAAGGCACAGTGAACCTGGTGTCTGTAAACATTTGACCCTCTGAGACTTTGATAATGAAATGAAAAAGTGTCTACTGTTACAATGAAATCATAAATGTATGCACTTCTGCTGCTATTGTAAATACATTAATGCATACACTTTA
Organism: Sphaeramia orbicularis; assembly: GCF_902148855.1. Lineage (NCBI taxonomy): Eukaryota > Metazoa > Chordata > Actinopteri > Kurtiformes > Apogonidae > Sphaeramia > Sphaeramia orbicularis. The sequence goes on along the minus strand of NC_043973.1, from coordinate 16,124,270 downwards.
TATTCTTTTAGTCTATAATTTATCCTTCATACCATTTATTTAATCTTGTTCTATTTTTTACATTAAAAAAAAATTGCATGGCATTTAATAACAAGGTGAGTGATAAATATCTCAGTTCTCTGTATGTCCTGTGCATCTAGTGAAATGACAATAAAAAAAAAAACCTCTTTGAATATTTGAATAAATCCTAAAACTAACAAAGGAATTATACATTATATTGAATTAAATGTTTTAAAACTGTCAAACAAAGTATTTAGCCAATGTGTGTGTAAACTTCCACTCTTTACTGTCATCATGAAATCTGAATCTGGCAATAAATAGATTTTCATCTGCAAACAAGAGTTTATAAAAACAGCTCTCATATGAAGCTATAATAAATAAATAATTTATCAGCAATAAATATATTTTACTTTGATACAGTAATACATGAAGATGCATGGCATCCATTCGACTGAGTTCATCTGAACATACAAAGCTATGTCCCTGTTAGTGTGAAGAAAATCATATTGAACTTCTGAGAAGAGTTGCTTTCACTGTGGGTATTAAAGTCCTTTTGTTCTTCGTCTGAATATAGACCCACCGTCGGTCCTTTCACTGCATCTGTTTAAAAACCTCTTCAGGTCTCACCACCAGTAAAGGTCTTTTTTATAGTTAAACTGCTCTGTATCTTGTAGTGCTTATCAATGCAACCATGCTGTTAATATCGGATCCATTGTTGAGTAAATCCAGACTGCGATTCCCTGATCAGTCCATGAATGTGACCAGTCGCACACAGACTTTTTCATCTTCAACACCAGAGATGTTCTCTTAAAGGGTGAGATAACAGTCTGAAAATCTAACAACCAACCCGCCTGTTTTCTGAGGTGATCCCCATGTTCTAAACAGACTTAGTTTGTAGCCTTGAACACATGGCAGTAGATTAAGTTTGTTTAAGTCAGGGGTGTCAAACTCATTTTGGTTCAGGGACCATATTTAACCCAATTTGATCTCAAGCGGGCCAGACCAGTAAAATAATGACTTAATACCCTATAAATAATGACAAATCCATGTTTTTCATTTTGTTTTAGTACAAAAACCCCCCCAATTAAATTATGAAAATATTTACATTTTACAAAAAAGATGTGAATAACCTGAAAAAACAGAAATTTCTTTTGAAAAATTTGTGCAATTTTAACAATATTATGCCTCGACTTATTATTTATACATGCACATTTACACACAATGTTCCATAAACATTTGGTAACAGGCAGAATATTGTTAAAATTTTGGAGTTTGGAACTAAAATTTGAACAATTTCTACAAAATTACATCTGTTATTATTAACACAACTACAGATCACAGTGGATCCATAAATGCACAAAACATTTAGTAACAGCAGAATATTGTTCAAATTGCACATTTCAGGTAGTTCATTTTTGTTTTTTATTTATGTATTTATTTGCATTTTATTGTGAAAGACTAGTTTTGTAAATGTAAATATTTTCACAGTGTAATGTTATTTTTTTCACTGAAATTTTTTCCACATAATTTTTCACAAAGAAAATTTGTAGTTGTCATTATTTATGGGTTATTGTGTTGTTATTTTTACTGTAGATCTCATTGGTCTGTATGTGGAACTTGAACCAAAAGGATTTGGACAACCTGGACTGTTCAGGTTAATTTTTGCACTTTCATCCCACGGGCTGGAATGGAAGCTTCAGCGGGGCCAGAGTTGGCCGCATGTTTGACACCTGTGGTTTAAGTGTAATTTTGATTTCTACAAAATAAAGACAAAAAGATAGAAAAGTGCATATGAGGGCATCTACACCACAGACATACGTAGGCAGAACATTGTGCGATACTTCAGTTGCCCCTTGACAGGACCGGTCAAGAATGGCCTATAAACACATTCAAGCAAGTGTTAAGAATTGTGATTTTTTTCTGGATCGAAAGCGCTGCAGAGTTTATATTTCTAAACCAATTTCAATGAGCTGTTTTCATATTTAACAAAAGTTTATGGGATAAAACATAGAATAGAAAACACACAGAAACTGGTTGAAAATTGTAGTTTGGAGTGCTTTTTATCCAGAAAAAACGCAGTTTATCCATTGTTTGATATGTGTTTACAGGTTAGTCAGTCCAATATTGACTATAATCCAGTATCTACATCAGGGGTCTCAAACACGCGGGCTGGGGTCCAAATGCGGCCCGCCAAAGGTTCCAATCCGGCCCCTGGGATGAAAATGCAGAGTGCAAAAATTCCAGTCAAGGCTGTTGAACTCATTTTAGTTCAGGTTCCACATACAGACCAATATGATGTCAAGTAAAATAATTGCATAATAACCTACAAGAAATAATGACTCCAGATTTCTTCTAAGTTTGATGTGAAGAAAAAAAATATTACATTATGCCTATAAATAATGACAACCTCAAATTTTTTTTCTTTATTTTAGTGCAAAAAATAACATTAAATTATGGAAATATTTACATTTACAAACTATCCTGTAACAATAAAATGGGAATAACCTGAACAAATATGAACAACCTGAAAAATTTAAAGAAAATTAAGCACAATTTGAACTATTTTCTGCCTGTTACTAAGTGTTTAGTGCAGTGTTTTTCAACCTTGGGGTCAGGACCCCACGTGGGGTCGCCTAGAATTCAAATGGGGTCACCTGAAATTTCTAGTAATTGATAAAAAAAAATAAAAATAAAAAAAAACATACTAAAGTGGCAAGGTGCCCCTGTAAAAGGATTGACATTATTACAATGCAAACTTTGGTGCTGCTGGTGGATCTACACACCAGATGAACCTCTAAATAAGACCCTCTTTCCTCCTCATTTCAGTTTAAACCCTTGAACACTGGTTTCAAATGTTTGCGGTGCAAGATTTTATCAGTTTGAGAAAGAACAGACTGTACCACACAACTTAAAAAGGGGATTGGGAGCAGTTAATGCAATGTTTTTTAACCTTAGGGTCGGGACCCCACGTAGAGTCGCCTGGAATTCAAATGGGATCACCTGAAATTTCTAGCACTTGATAAAAAAAAAATTAAAATTAACATTTAGTTGCAACATATTATAGCAAACTATTACATGATCAAAAACAAATTAATTTTAGCAAAAAAAAAAAAAAAAGTCTCCGTTTTGAATGTCTGGGGTCACCAGAAATTTGTGATGTTAAAATGGGGTCATGAGCCAAAAAAGGCTGGGAACCACTGGTTTAATGTCTTTGTAGATCCGATTCATAATACACATGTATAAATGATAAGTTGAGGTGTAACATTGTTAAAATTGCACTTATTTTTCTTAAGAAATTTCAGTTTTTTCAGGTTATTTACATCTTTTTTGCTTGGATAGTTTATAAAAGTAAATATTTTCATAATTTCATAGGGATTTTTTGCACTAAAACAAAGACAAAAATCTAGAGTTGTCATTATTTATAGGTTATTATGTTATTATTTTACTGGTCTGGCCCACTTGAGATCAAATCGGGCTGAATGTGGCCCCTGAAAAAATCAAGTTTGAGACCCCTGCTCTACATATATACACTGTTACTCATAAAGTTGGAATAATTTTGTTTTCAGACACATTGCTCTTTTTATTCAGTCCTGGTGCATCTATAGCCTGTCCGTCCATGGGAGTGGATCTCTCCTTCACTGTGGTTCTCCCCGAGGTTTCTCCCTTTTCCCACTGGGTTTTGAGTTTTTCCTTGCCGAGAAGGAGGGTCTAAGGACGGGGGATGCCCTGGACACTACTCATTTTCTTGCTGTTTATTTGATTGTTGTTTACATCCAGCTGACTCTGTAAAGCCCTTTGAGATAACCTTGTTGTGATATTGGGCTATACAAATAAAATTGAATTGAATTGAATTATTCCTATTTATACACATCAGTAATCCACTTTGAGCTGATGCAATGATCACACACTGAGTCCCAGTTACACTTTATCTATCAAGAATACATCACATTATCACTGATTTCATGAGAAGAGGTTACAATACCCAGATAGCAAAATCATTATGGCTTAAATTTGGCCCAAAACTGGCATGACATTTTGGCAAAGTTCTGGGCCCTAAATGGCCCAAAATAGGCAAGGCAAAATCAAACCAGAAGGAAGCCAAAATTCACCCAAAAGTAATAGCGGACTTCCAAAATATAGCCATAATTGTCCGTGAAAAGCCCCAGATCCCTATAATCCAGCCAAAACTGACCCAAAGAGAGGCCAAAATTCACCCAAAATTTGTGTTGATCATGCTTTTAAAATGAAGTGGGGTTTTCTTCTGGGTAGAAATTCCTGCTCTTTGCGCAGTGTTTTGGCTTTACAGAAATATGCCAAAACACAACCAAAAAACATCCATATATGGAATAAGAGGTTTCCGCTCTTTAGTCAGTCTTCTGCTTTGCCATAAACATGCCATACCATCCCTATACTTGATCCTGCTCTTTGCCCAGTCTTTTGGTTAACCAGACATATGCCAGAATTCAGCCATATATTGCTGGTGCCCCCATATCTATTATGGATAACCTTAATCATACCACAGTTAAGCCTAAAGGTTTTCATAATGCTAAAAGAAAGCCAAAAATGCCAAATGTATGCCATAATACTGCCAAAATTTTTGCTATCTGGGTATTTGAATCTAACTGTATGGGCAACAGTGTTTGTCTGTGGGCTACCATGTTTATTTTAGATCTGATCAGGTGGTATCATTATTTGGATATGGATAAGGTGTTAAAGACCATCACAGAGACGGTGATGGGATGTTCTTCTCACATAGGGCTCCCCTCAAACACCCCATAGCTACCACATGTATTGATCTAAAGACTGGAATCTCCCTTTAAGGAGAACATCTCAGAGAACCCTCCACAGGATGTCAGTAACGGCCTCCACCTCCACCTCTCGTCCAGTTGGTCCTTCCTCGGTGTGTGTCTCCTCACACAGCGTCCACACTGAGCGTCTTCTCTCCGGCCTGTTCCAGATGGCTGAATCCACCTTGCTTATCCTCCTCCTCCTTTCACGTTTCAGCCCATGCACATGCAGCTGGCGGCAGATAACGACTGGATGGTCCTCCATGTGGTCTGAGCGTCCATGAAGGAAACCGGCTCGTACCGGTCAGGACGGCAGCAGGGGTGGCCGCTGACCTTACGGGCGGTGCGTCGAGGCAGAGACCCGTTCTCCAGCAGCGCCTTGAGTGCCAGGTCATAGTTTGTCCTGGAGGACTGGCAGGAGCCCACGCAAAACTTAAAGAGGACTATCTCATCTGAGTCGAAGCCCAGGCCCAGGTCCCGCACCCTCATCTCTCTTTTCTCCACACGGCAATCCCTGCTGCTCTGCTTGGGCTGTCTGTTTTTACCTTTACCCTTTCTGTCTCCGTTTCCTGCCTCTTCTTCTTCCTCCTTTTCTTTCTTCTTCCTCTTTTTCTTTTTCTTTGCTGATCCCTTGGGTTGAGGGTCTGACGGGTCAGAGGAGCGTGGAGAGCGTCCCACCCAGCGTCTGTTGGGATGGTCGTCTATCTCATCCATCACAAAGGGGTCTGGAAGATACAAGACAGACACTGAGCAGCTGACAGAGGAAATGAGCAAGAAGCACTGGTGGGTTTCAGATCCTTTACGTCAGTAAATGTATTAATACTGTAAATACTCCAATGGAATGTAAAATGAACTCAAACCCTCACTTAACCCTTTCATGCACAGTGGTCACTACAGTGGACAGCTGTTCAACGGTGTTCTCTTGTATATTCATGGATTTTGTTGTTTTAGTTCCATATCAACCAACACAGTGGACACTTATGCATCATCACATACAATGCAATTCCAGTACTGTTCTTGATCAGCCTGATCTGCAGTAACATATTTGAGTGTAAATCAATTGCTAATGGTTATTAGACTATAATTAACAGGGTTTTTTTTTAACAACATTTTTTTGGGGGGGGGCATATCTGAGTAATAACTAGAGACCCAGGGAAGGAAAAGTTTTGTTTTTTTTTTTACATTTGATAATTGTCTTGATTGGAAATAGCATGATGCAACAGTTTTTTCAGATAGATTAAAAAAAATAAAAAATAAAAATATGGAATATCCTTTGCAGTAGACAGCTTTTTTTTTTTTTTTTTTTATAAAACTCTTGTCCCCCACAGAGGACAAAAAGGCATTGCTGGGTCTCAGGAGGCTATAGAATGTTAAAATGTGAGAACAGATTAACAATAAAAAAAAAAAAAGTATTTCATAGTTTTCACACAGTATGTCAGTAAATGCATGGTGTCCAGTTGACTGGACATTTTTGTAACCCCATGAAAAAAAGGTTCATAAAAATAAAAAAATTCAGTCATACTGATTTTTTCATACCTAAAGAGGAATAAAAACACTCAGGAAAAAAAACTCTTGATTAAGGTTCTCATAATTCATGCATGAAAGGGTTAATCTGATCAATCTGACCCGTGGGATGAATTTGTGAAATGTAAAAGTTACACTGAAGATATTAACACTCAGAGATGACTACATTATTTTAGTTCAGGGACCATATACAGTCTCAAGTAGGTCTAACCAGAAAAATACTATCATCATCTATATTATAAAAGCCAAGTGGCCTCTCTCTATGTGTGTGTGTATGTGTGTGTGTGTGTGTGTGTCCGTGGATTCACGCAAAATCCGGAAAGAGCTGACTGCTGCAGTTTTGCATACTTATATATTTTTGGTAAAGGAACAGACTTGCCAAAACAGCAAGTTGATCAAACCAACATTTTGGGAGATATTAGTAATTTTGGAATATAATAGCCTTATAGTCACGTTGTTATGTCCAGAACGCTTTGGCGGTGACTGCTGGACAAATGTGGTACAGCATGCATGAATACACAAAACGCATAAAAACTACCACACCTAGAACCTGTAGTCAATGCACTAGTAATAATCTATAAATAATGACAACTCTTGATTTTTCTCTTTGTTTTAGTCTAAAAAAAAGTGAAGTTACATGGAAATGTTTGCATTTATAAACTATCATTTCACAAAAAATGAATAACCTAAACAAATATGAACAACCTGAGATTTATTAGTAAAAATAAGTGCAATTTTAACAATATTTTGCCTGTCACTAAATGTTTTGTGCAATTGTAGATCCACTGTGATCTGTAAGTTGTAATGTACATGTTTAAATGATAAACTGAGGCAGAATATTGTTAAAATTGCACTGATTTTTCTTAAGAAATTTTAGGTTGTTCATGTTATTTGGATTTTTTAAAAGATAGTTTGAAGCTGTAAACATTTCCATACTGTGATTTTACTTTTTTCACTGTACAAAAATAGCGAAAGGTTTGAAATTGATATTATTTACAGGTTATTATGTTATTATTTTACTGCTTAGGCCCACTTGGGATCATATTGAACTGTATGTAGCCCCTTATCTAAAATGAGTTTGACACCCCTGGTTTACAGTATGATAAATAAATAACGTTCTCTGTCAGAGCAGGTAAAGGAACATTTGATCCTTCAGTTTATCAGACATGTAAAATAACTAGAAAAGAAATAAAAGAAAAGTTATAACCTGAAATGTAGCCTAAGTTTAGTCAGACTTAACTATTGGAGTAGAAGCATAAACGTGCATAAAATAGAAATGCTCTGGTAAAATATAACTGCCCCATATCGGTACAGAAGCACATTAATTAAATAAAACTACCTATAGTATACATATAAGTAAATTATTCCAGAATGTACACAAACTGAGTGCTAAAGTGCACAATCTGTTGTTAAATGAACAATTTAACTCCTGTGTTTGACCAAAAATGACTATAAAATGAATTGTAAATATGCATTATTACAGAGACATAAAGCAGAGCACTGTGCTTTCCTTCAGTACCATAAAGAGCATGCCAAGTAGAGTAAGGGTCACCGTCGTCCTCCTGCTCCTCATCCTCCACCACCTCTGGCAGCGTCACCGGAAGCTCCCGCTCCTCCTGGCCTCCTACCAGGCCCACGCCGTGGCCCGAGTCCGCTCCCACACCTGCCACCCCCCCACCGGCCTTCATATGAGCTCCTCCCACTAGAGGCAGCAGAGAGAAGAGCACCCACAGCAGCACCTTCACAACACAGACGACAAACACAGGAAGGACAACGTAAGGGATTTGTTCTAGTAAGTGTCAATTTAAGGAGTATCTGCAGCTTTAAATGGTACTTTATAATGTGTTCTTTGTCCTTTTAACATCAAATTGTGTTAATTTTATGTTTGTTTGTTTGTTTGTTTGTTTTTTTATATGTATGTGTTTTGTATTTTTTTTTGTATTTGTATTTTGTATTTGTATTTAACTGAAATAAACATTCATTCATTCATTCATTCATTCAGTTCCATTATAAAACCAAACAGAAAAAAATAACTAGCAAGTACTGTTTCTGCGGCTTAATATTCATCTGCGCTACTTTGTAATATTCCATTCCAAATACTATTAAAACTCATTAAATACATTAAGACATTGTAAGTTATTCTGACAGTACACTAATTATGTGTTCAATCTGAAATAGAAAGTAGTACCTACAATTATGATCGATTTTTGTTTGAGCTGCTATAGTCATTTCACATCATCTTATGCAAAACTATGAATATTACACTGTAAAAATACTCCACGACACATAAATAGTTCTGTATTCAAAATCTTATCTCAGCAAGTACTGTATTTCAGTAACATACGGTATATTTAAGTGAAAAGTTAAAGAGTACAATGGTCTCCTTACTTATCATTATTATCCTAATCAATTAATGTATATATTGCATTTTACTGTTGTAGATGTTTAATATTAAGCTCGTTTGATCTATTTTATACACTGATGGTAGTTTAATCTACATTAAAGCATCATATTCTATGAGATCATCATGGGTTTGTAGCATCACCATCCTGTGAGAACCACCTACCCAATACATTTTCCAGTGAATCCAAAAGGGTTTGTAAAGAGTTTATTTAGCTTAAGAAGGATAATTTTTTGAACATACTCCAGAAAACTTCATCCTTCAGTTTATTACAAACTTTACAAATCAATAGAGAACTGAAATCACATCCCATGAGACCTTATTTTGTTAAAAAAAAAAAAAAAAAAAAAAAAAAAGAAAGAAAGAAATTACAGAAAGGGAAAATATGTGAATGTAAAGACTACACCCTGAAACTCCCAGAGGTGATGACATTGAAATTGTCTCTCTCTACAATCTCCTCTGTGTTGTTGAAGATGTTTCTACAGCTTCAACTGGACCAGACAGGGATGATTTTGACATTTTTATCCCACCCCCCCATAGGAGAGGCAAGAGGTATTGTTTTCAGTTTGATTTGTTTCTTTGATTGTTAATACTCTAGCAGCAAAACTATTGGTTGAATTCATATCAAACTGAGTTCATAGATTGCCAGTGACCCAGAATAGATTTGATTACATTTTGGGAAAAGTAGGTCAAAGTTCAATTTTTTTTTTATTAATCTTTAAAATCTTTTTTTCTCCCATTTACTTATGATGGCCGAAATTTCAAATGTCTATAAAACCATTAATTTTGTTTTAATTTACTTCAACTTGGCTCATATATAGAGGCAGTTGATACGCTGACATCCGCACATGCATAGACATGATGACATCAGCTGGATCGATGCCAAAATAAACTACACTACGTGCGAGGGGCGGGGTTTGTTTAATATTCATTCAACTTGATTTTGATGATTGAGGTGTAACGTACCAAGGCAGTGGTCGTTTTGTTGTCATGACATGCATCATGTGCAATGACAGATTCAGTCCATTGACCTGTTTAACTCCTAGGTGTCAAACATGCGGCCCGGGGGCCAAAACTGGCCCGCCAAAGGGTCCAATCAAGCCCACGGGATGAATTAGTGAAATGCAAAAATTACACTGAAGATATTAACAATCAAGTATGTTAAAATTATTTTAGGTCAATTTCATCTGATGTGGGTCAGACCAGTAAAATACTATCATAATAAACTATGAATAATGAAAACTACAAATTTTTCTCTTTGTTTTAGTGTAAAAAAAAAAAGGAAAATTACACAAATTTTAACATTTACAGACTAGCCTTTTACAAAAAAATGTGAAAAACCTGAACAAATATGAACAATCTGAAATGTCTTAAGAGAATTAAGTGTAATTGTACCAATATTCTGTCTGTTATTAAATGTTTTGTGTATTTGTAGATCCACTGTGATCTGTAAGTTGTAATGAACATGTGAAAAAGAGAAGCTAAGGCCAAATAATGGCATAAGTTGTTAAAAATTGCACTTTTCTTCTTGATAAATTTCATTTTAGTCATGGTTGTTCATGTTTTTCTACATTTTTTTAAAGGATAGTTTGTAAGTATAAAAATTTTGATAGTATACAGTAATTTTACTTTTTTTATTCTAAAACATAGAAATTAGACATACACATTTTGGAATTGATATTATTTATGTATTATTGTGTTATTATTTTAATCACCACCGGCCATATGTATGTGGACCCTGAACTAACATAAGTTTGACACCCCTGGTTTAACCCATAAAGAGCTAGAACTATTATTGTGGCAACTTCCTAATTAATTTTTCCTCTAAATATAAACTTTTCTAATGATTTATGACCTATTTATTACAATTTTATCCTCTCATTTTTTGTGAGAATCTTGTATTTTCCTATATTTAGTTTACTGATCATGTGAGATGTTCGGAAAAGTGAAGAATATGCTACTTTTTCTGCAAAATATATCATTAACTGAACGTGAACTGAACTACTGCCATTTGACTCTATGGGTTTTACTGGTGAATCAATGTTGCAGAAGATAACAGTGTTTCAATGTTTACTATGAAGCCTGAACGTCCAAATGAGTCATATCTGAAGATGATGAAAAGCTGAGAAACTGCATTTTACCTGAATTATTAAAATGCTTTGATAGGATTAGTGTTTCAAAAGTTATTAAACAGTTTACATCAGTAGATGTGTTTGGTTGCTTATGACTGTTTAGACCTTTCGGGTTAACACAAAATGTGATGTTTCTTTATATCTTTGCTGCAAATCACAACTTTATTTGTAAAATTATCTTTTCATTTATTTATTTATTTATTTGTTTGTTTGTTTGTTTGTTTGTTTTATTAGGGACAGTGCATATTAATGAACATCTACAACAACTGCAGCTGTAAATATGCCAGATTGCAGCAGCAGTGCTAATTTCCATCTGTAGTCCCTAGGCAGGTGACAGGAAAGACAGCTGACAAAAAGGCAAAACATCATAAAAGACATCATAAAAAGACAGTTGATAAAAAAGGCAAAATATCATAAAAACACACAGAACAACACAGTGAGGATGATCTACTGATGGTCACAGGTTTGGTTTTCCTTCATCCAGTGTTTAAGTTGTGATTTGAAGGAGGCGTATGACTGTGAGTCTCTTATGTTGAGCGGTAAACTGTTCCAATATTCAGTTCCAGTGACTAAAAGTGTAGTTTGACCAAAAGTAGTGGCCCCTCACAGTCTCCTGGAGCTGTAACCCTGGTGACCATCCCACTGACAGAGCGGGGTTTGATAAACTCTGTCATGGGAGGAGGGGCAAGTCCATGCGAGACTTTATATATTAGACAAGCATTTTTAGAATTCACAAAATTATTAAAATTAAGAAATTTATATTTATCTAAAACAGTGCAGTGGTGGAAATTAAATGTTTTTTTTGTCAAATATTTTTTATGGCTTTTTTAAAAAGTGATTCTATGGGTTTGAGTGTTGTGCCAGCAGCAACTGACCAGGAAGTTATAAACTGACATGATGTATGTAAGTGATGACACAACTGAAATGGGATCAAAAAATTGTGTGTGCCTTCCTACTGATCATTGTTTCCCAAAGATCTCATGGGGTACACCACAGGGATGGGACTTCAGCTCTCTATATATTTAAAGATAATATAATACTGCCTTTATTCATGTAAACATGTATTGTAAATATGTGACTGTGTCAATGCAGTTTTGGTCAGGTCTCCCATGAAAAAGAGATTCCTCATCTCAATAGGACCAACCTGGTTAAATAAAGGTTAAATAAAAAAAAAAAAAAAAAGCTACCTGGTTTTCTACAGAAGAGGATTAGGGCCACTGGAAAAAAAAAATAAAAATAAAAAAATGAAGGTCCTATATAATTTTTAAAATTATTATTATGATTGTGACATTTTCTCGTAACAATAATAAAAAAAAAAAATTGGACCCTGTAGAAGCCAATAATGTAATAACGGCCAATAACGTAAATAAATTTACCATTTTAAAATGTAATAAGCCAATAACGTAATATCTGGCCAATAACGTAATAAAAGTCCTGAACCAATAAAGTAATAACTTTTGGTCAATAACGTTATAAATTATTGGCTGGTTATTACGTCATTGGCCTGGTAAAAAAAAATCTTTGCGAATGTAATAACTGAGCCAATAACGTAATAAGTTCTAACGTTATTGGCCAAAAGTTATTATGTTATCGGTTCAGGACTTTTATTATGTTATTGGCCTATTACATTTGAAAAATGGCAAATTTATTACTTTATCGGCCATTATTACGTTATCGGTTGTTATTACATTATTGGCTTCTATAGACCCTCATTTTTTTCTCTCAGTCCTTTCCCAGTCCTCTTCCGTAGTTTTCACTGGAAGAGGATGGAAAAAAATATAATAAACACAAGATGCCAGAGAAATGCTGTGGAAGAAAATGCATAATATTTCCTTCTGAGATGTAGTTCAGTAAATGTTATAGTGTAAATACATATATAGAATGGAGCTGCGTAAAATGGAAAAACTCATGTAAAGTCTTAGTGTCTCAAGTTCACACTAAAGTAAAGAACTTGAGTGAAATTAGACATTTATTTGTGTGAAAAAGCTTTAGCGTTAAAAGGCGTTACAACCATCTGATATGATAAAAACACAATGAGGTGAAGCACCTGGAAGTACATTTACACATGAGCCTTTAGAAGAGCTATGTCTGTACTTTACTTAATCCCTGTTCATCAAACGTAATCTCACTTACTCTTACTAATACTTCAGTCAAATAACTCTGCTTTCTTTCCGCCACAGATCGTGCTTCGTCCACTGGTTTATAATTTAGCAATGAAAGCCTCAGAGCTGACGTGGCTTTATGGAAAGCTCAGGTCTGAACCGTGTGGGAATGGATTTCATTAACAATTTATACCTACACATAACTCATCCTGCGGTTTATAGAGGTCTGTGCTGTGGGAATGACAAATTATCAGTTCTGGTTATTTGCAGACACCGTGGTTTTAAATGAAGAGGATGGCAAATAAGAACAGCAAAGAAAAAAAGAGCAAAATGGAGGATGAAGAGAAGAACAGCAAAGGAGAGAAACAGGAGAGTTTGGAGATAAAGTTTACTGGCTCCAGAGTCTGTTTCTGACAAACCTTGGCTTTCGCTGACATTACAGAGGTAATGTCTTGTCTATCCCTCCTTCGAACCCTCCATCTGGTCCCACCTGGAGACAAAGAGGAAACAAGAGAGGAATGTAAGAAGGAGAACAAGGCTTCACTCTGTCAACTTTCCTCTTCCCAGAACTCTCTTTGAAAAGGTAACATAAACTAAAAGCACAACATGCGGGTGATATGATGTCTGCACATTCAAAGTTGTCCAGATACTGTAAAAAAAACACAGTGCCATGGGCCTCTGAGCAAGCCCACTTGTCACATAAATCACGTCCTCAATGGATAAGGACGGCGTGTTTGTTGCTGCTTCAGTAAAGGAGTCAGTGTTTGCTGCCAGTTAGTGCGGCTAGTGTTGGCTTGTCGGTTCATACATCCATGCAAACAGTCTCAACGCGCTAACAAAAGGCAGCATCTGCGATATACTTGTCAAAGGCATTCTTCAGGGTTACTCCAGTGGCAGAGGTACAAGCGGGGGGGAACCAGGCATGGCGAGAACACTTCGCGGAGGTCCCAGACAAAAACCGCTGAGATGCAGGACAGGTGATAAGAAGTGTCGCAGATGCAGATGTTTATATATACGTGCAGGGTGGAGGCTGAGGAGATGTTCATGTCTCGTAACACCGAGGTTATCAGGTTCCTCTGTGGCCCCCCCGTGTGTGAAGATCATGGGAGGTTAAAATGTCACAGAAAGAAAATGTATTTATACTGACAGTCAGTGAAAACGTCCAGGTCAATAATTTATTCTATTTTGCAATGAAGAGTTTGGGAAGTGTTTGATTTGAAATGTTTCACTTGAAGTGTGCACAGAACTCATTAATGAGTCTTACACTTTCCGAACATTTTTCACTAGGCTTCAGGAAGTGGTCCTTAAGAATCGGGTCAAAGTGCTGTTTTGGGTGGGTGTCAAACTCATATTAGTTCAGGGGCCACGTACAGCCCAAAATGACCTGAAGTGGGCCGGATCATTAAAATAATAATATAAAAATATATAGATATACTCAGTGCCAATGAAAACGCAACACTTGAAGATTCTTATATTTTTTTAAATCGATGAGGATTTTTATTCCATAAGCTCTTTGGAATTAATCATAGGCCATTTCTATACAGTAAAAATAAAAAAATCACATCCAAATTTGTTGACCAAAAATAAGGATGAAGTAAGAAACTCATGGACCCCTAAAACCAAAAGTCACGAAGCGGTCCTGGAGGTGCTGCAGCTCAATGTAGCGATCCTGCTGTGGCGTGGTCACACATGCTCGTCCAGGTCCAGGTCTGTCTGTAGTTGAGCCAGTTTCTTCATGTCTCTGTTGCATCCTGACTATGGTGGACACATTGCATCCAAAACGGCGCGCCACCTGCCGAGCAGAGATTCCGGCCTCCAGGAGCCCCATAGCATGGCATCTGTGGTCACATGTCAGTCTAGGCATCGCTGAGTTATTGCAAATGATTTTGGTGCTTTTCAGCTTGGCTTTATATACAGAACATGACCACTCCTTAACTGACCACAGTTCCTTAAGTTGAGCAGTTCATTGCTGAGCAATGAGAAAAACAAGTCTTATGAATGCAGACAAGTTCATTCAAGCATGACAATAGCTCAACCCGTCTCAGGTTGTTAAGAAATTGTCTGGGATTATCGTATACAGGTGAAACTGAAACATATTGATGCAGCTCAGGAACAATAAAACTCATTCAAGTGTTGTGTTTTCATTGGCACTGAGTGTAATATCGATTCTAAAATTTGCATGTCTAACTCTCTATGTTTTAGAGTGGAAAAAAAAAAGTAAAATTATATTATCAAAATGTTTACATCTACAAATTACCCTTTAAAAAAATGAGAAAACATGAACAGCCATGAACAAAATGAAATTTATTAAGGAAAAAAAAAAGTGAAATTTTAACAATTTATGCCATTATTTGGCCTCAGCTTCTTATTTTCAAATTCATTATAACTTACAGATCACAGTGGATCTACAAATACACAAAACGTGTAAGAACAGGCAGAATATTAGTGCAATTACACTTAATTCTCTTAAGACATTTCAGATTGTTCATATTAGTTCAGGTTATTCACATTTTTTGTACAAGGCTAGTCTGTAAATCTAAACATTTTTGTGTAATTTTACTTTCCACTTTAGATCGAACTGACCTAAAATGATTTTAACATCCTTAATTGTGAATGTCTTCAGTGTAAGTGTTGTATTTCACTAATTCATCCCGCGGGCTGGATTGGACCCTTTGGCGGGCCACTTTTGGCCCCCAGGCCGCATGTTTGACACCCCTGGTTAAAAGGATGGGTTGTGAAGGTTAAATCAAGACGAACGATGGCGAGCCCTCGGCATGGTGCAAGCCGGCATTAGTTATTCAGAAGTTGGGCGTCGATTGAACTGTTCTCATCAAACCATCATGTAAATTCGTTATTAGTTTCATCTCTTGTTATGTTAATTTACTGATCTGTACAGCTTCTACATAATTTCACAGCTTCATAATAAAATTGTTTTTATAAATGTCACCTGGACGTTTTCATTGACTGTCAGTGTATAAGACAAGGTTGAAACTTTGAGTATTATTATTGTGACATAATTGTGAAAAAAATATTGTGGAATAAATGTATACCTTTCATGCAGTGTCTTGTGTTGAATTTATAAGTAAAATTGTGTAGTTTCAGAATATAACATCAAAAAATGTGTAACACTTGTCCTTGTGTGACTTTTTGCATGATGTTTGCTGAAAAGTAGGCAAAAATGACCCTTTTTTAGTGACAAATAATTTGAAAACCCATTTTAATCCGGTTGCTGCTTGCACATTTTCATTGAACTTGCTTCCTTTTAACCTTAGAAGAAGAGCATATGGCAGGGGTGTCAAACTCATTTTAGTTCAGGGGCCACATTCAACTAAATTTGATCTGCAGTGGGCTAAACCAGTAAAAAAAAAAACATAATAATACATAAATAATGTCAACTCCAAACTTTTCTCTATGTTTTAGAGCAAAAAAAGTAAAATTACAATATGAACAGGTTTACATCTACAAACTATCTTTTCAAAAGATGTGAATAACATGAACAAACTGAAAAAATAAGTTTAATTTTAACAATATTCTGCCTCAGTTTATCATTCACACATGTACATTATAACTTATAGATCACAGTGGATCTACAAATACACAAAAAAATTGGTAACAGGCAGAATATTGTTAAAATTGTACTTACTTCTCTTGAGATATTTAGGTTGTTTATATTTGTTCAGGTTATTCACATTTTTTGCAAAATTCTACTTTTAGTGTAAATACATGAAAATATTTAAATTTACAAAGAGAAAAATTTGGAGTTGTCATTATTTATATGTTCTTATGATAGTATTTTACTGAACCCTGCCCACTTTAGGTTGAATTGTTCTGAATGTGGAACCTGAACTAAAAGGATTGTTTATTTCTTAGTGTAATTTTTTGCAATTCACAAATTCATCCCAAGGGCTGGACTGGACCAATTGGCGGGCTGGATTTGGCCTCCGGGCCGCATGTTTGACACCTGTGGCTTATGGTCTGCCCTTTTGAATGAGTATCAGTTTCAGTGATTTCAGTTCAAAGTCAATGACGTCATATCAGCCAGTTCCTCAGAAGACGTCCTGTGACATTTTTGTTTGGATTTTTTGGCTTCGAGGTAAGAATTTGACTTATAATTCTTCATGTAGAGTTGATATTATCATAAATCTGTATGTATTAGACACCATTTTCTTTCTTTTTCTGTTAGGAATAAAGCATTACCCAACAATTAAGTACATTCTAATATTAGATAAGTCAAATCATTACTTTTACTAACCCTACCCCCATCAGTTTTTAGTTTGTGAAAAAAATACATACCATTGTAAAAAAAAACTTGCATTCACTCAATTTTCAATATCTCGCCTCCAAAATTTAATCAATTATGCCCACCTACATGGGCTACAATTAGTTTATATTATTTAGGCCCCTTTAGTTTACTAAAGTGAGATCAAGTTTTATTTACAACCAAATTTTCATATTCGTTTTTGAAACTGCACACCAATTTGTTAGATTTTGACTTGCTCTGTTAATGATGAAGCCAGTTTAACCAGAGATTTTGCATAAATGATTTCAGATTCAAATTCCTGAGAAAATTTGACCCTAAACTGATATATTTTCAGTCCATAACTAAGAACTTGAATTTTTGCCCTTAATGTCACTAAAATGCAACTCAAACCTTGAACCTCGTCATAAGCATGTTAAAAAACTAATTATACATTCTCTCCGTCTTAACTGTACCTTTTCTATCTCTGTCTGCCTTTAGCTTTGCACTTTCTCACGCTAAATCCTATCCTATCCTACTATATAATGCGCGTTGTCCGTCCGATTGATGTTGCAGCACGGGAGGGCATTTGTACGGATTTTCCTCAGCCTTCACAGGCCTGATCACCGCCAAACTCGCCAAATGAATAGAAATATTACCTGACTATCTACTAGGCAAAGTTTTATGTCCATATTCAAATGTTGTGAGGTATTCTGGGTGATTTTAGCCTCTCATGCTATCGTACTATGGCACCACGGGTACAATGCCGCTAGTTACTATACAATTAAAATTATTATCATGAAGTTATTTTTAGAAAACAACAACAAAAAAAAGACAGTTGACCAAAGTTTTGTATAACCAAAAATACCTAAAACTCGAGCTACAATCCTGACCAAAATGAGAATAGTAAGGAAATATAGCACAATAAAAAAAGTGTGACCTAACTCCATTTAAATTCAGAAACTTGTGTAAATTAAGAAAGGTGCAAATTTTCACTTTTGAGAAGCCATAACCTGTAATCTTTAAAATGATTAAAAAAAATTACAATTTATTAATTAATTTATTAAAATTTATTCCACCAATGCTCTGCCAAAAAAAATACTTCTAGCAAAAGTATCATGTATGATACTTATGCGAAAGTCTTTATCTCTTTCATACTTGAATTAATATAAAACTGAGTGGAATCATTACTCCCAAACAAATAATGTGTCTAATTACTCTTTTTTTGAGTGAGATACATACAACATTGACTGTTTGTTTAAACAGAACTTTAACTTTTAGCTTCCTCTTGATGGAGAAATGTGTTGTTAGTTTACATTATACTGACTCTTAATCAGCCCTGAGTATTGTAAAGAGGAGTTGATAACATTATTTATCTTGTTTTTTTTTTTGTTTTGTTTTGTTTTGGTTTTGGGTTTTTTTGTTGTTTTCTATTTTTGTTTTGTTTTTTTCTCTTCTTTTTTGGGGGCTTTAATTGGTTTGAAGGTTTGTTGTATAATCTGTTTGTATATCTTGTGTGTGTGCGGTTCCTTGTGTGTAAGTGCATGTTTATGTAAATGTATAATTTGAAATAAAAAAGACAAAAAAAAGAAACGGACTTTAACGATAAATACATCTTTTAGCATTGTGTCCAAAAACCTCTCTCCATAGAGAAAACATATGATTTATTTAGGAAAGCTTAATCTAAAATGTAACTGTAGTGGATGTTACACATAAGTGTTTATAACAATTATCTTCTACCATTATTATGTGGGAAAAAAATATTAATTAACCCATAAAGACCCAGTGCTACTTTTGTGGCAGTTCCCAAATGCATTTTCCTCTAGATTTAACCTTTCTTAAATGATTTATTATCATTTATTATAATATTATCCTCTGTATTTTGTGTTTTTTTCAGTGAAAGTCATGTATTTTCCTGCATTCAATTTCCTGATCATGTAGATGTTCATGTTAAAGTTTTTTTCTTTTTACGATTGTGTTCTTACTATTGTGTTTTACTACTGTTGTTTTGAAGTTTGTGGATACTGCTGGAACCTGTAAATTTCCCTATAGGATGAATAAAGTATCTATCTATCTATCTGTCTGTCTATCTATCTATCTATCTATCTATCTATCTATCTATCTATCTATCTATCTATCTATCTATCTATCTATCTATCTATCTATCTATCTATGTTCATAAAAGCTCAGATTAAAGTTGAGGGTTATTATGTTAAAAAACAAAAAAAAAAAAAAAAGTGAAAAAAAGTGACCTTTTAAGCAAAGATATTAATAACTGAACATAAAAATAAGTATCTATAACCACTGTCATTTTTCAAACTCCACGGCTTTTACTGGTGAATCAATGTTGTAGAAGATGACAGTGTTTCCATGGTAACTATAGATCCTCTGAATGACCAAATGAGTCACATCTAATGACCATGAAAAGATGACAAACTGCATTTTACACCAATTACTGACATGTTTTGATAGGATTAGTTGATCAGAAGTTATTAAACATTTTAGATCAGTAGATGCTTTTAGTCGCCACATGCTGTTTGGGTCTTTATGGATTAATCATAAAAAAAATCCATATTAGTAGTAATTTTATACATTGGAGTAGCAACTTTGGAGTAATTGTTGCAAATATCCAATAACACCATGCATGAAGGGGTTATTATGGAGCTAAAAGACAACCTATACTACATCAGTTTACATATGACAGAGCTTTGAGCATTATTTAATATTTACCAATTCATGATATTAGTAGTTAATTTAATGATACAACAATGAAAATCATCATAAACTTTTATAAACAACTTCACAATTACTGCACTTTAAAGTTCATAGCTGCAGTAAAACATCATGGAAGCCAGTGTTTGTTTGATTATGTTGTGGTTTACACAAACTTAACACTGATCTGGTGGATTTTAACAGGTCATAAAACAACTCAAATTGGTGCTAGTAAATTTTCTGCACCCCAATATTGAATAATAACTTCTGATTTCAAAAAGTTCTGGATAAAAGACTGATATGAAAAAAACAGATACATAAAATATAGCTGAAATCTGTCATCGCTGAGACTTCTTGGACGGCTTTGGCGCTGAACTACAGTAACACTGGAGCTTATAGTAATGTATTTAAGCATGTGCTTTTCATGTATTTTTAGACCGTACAGATAATAGAGTGCCATGTTTATTTAAGAGTCAGAAACAATCCCAGCAGTCAAGTCTGAGCAAGGAAATGGAAGACTGACTAAAGGTTATGGATCACAGATCACGATAAGACCTGTTGATGCATTTATGCAACTCTGTAAGTTCCAGCTGCAGTGATTCAGCCGAGGAAACGGCAGAGAAATAAAGACGCTCAGAGGTCGATGGAGGACGCTGGGGGAAGGTGAGGACTTTTGGAGGTAACTGTCTAAAGTAATTTCCATTTTATGCAACTTTATACTTAGTTGACATACAGTTCACATCTGAGAGCCAAATATTGTACTTTTACTCCACTACATTTGATCAACAGCTTCAGCCACTCCTCAGATCACACCGTATGTCTACAAATGTGTTGATTTTACATGTTTGTGTTTGTGTTTGGTTCTCACAGGACACGGATATTACAAAGATATGAGGATCTTATAGAATATGATGCATTGTTGGAGATTAAGCCACAAAACTGAAGGTTCAGAGGAGCTCCACCTTAAAGGGCTCATATTTTGTTAAACCAACTTTTACTAGTCTTTGGTGCATTTATTTGTGTATTTGGACCCTAAAAGTTCAAAAAACTTTGAATTTGAACCAAGGATCTAATAGTTTTGTATTTTTCATTATAGTTTAGTTTTATTTAGTTTTGACTTTTTTTTCTCTAATTCAGTTAGTTTTAATTAGTTTTTAGAGCAGGTTTGCTAGTTTTTATTAGTTTTTGGTTTTTTCTAAATGCTTAGTTTTAGTTTAGTTTTAGTTTTGTCGTATCTTTTATCTTCTTTGCCGTTGTATTCAAATAAATCCCAGATAGGACTCTGCTGCTTTCTCCCAACTTTAGTCTCCATGTTTCCAGATGACTCTAAACGACAAGTGACGAGAAGTGACAGACGGTGAAGTACCGTATGGTGCCGCTAGCTAAAATTGCTAGAGCGAAAGAAATCGCTTTCGTATCAATCCAACGTTGACAAAGACAAAAACGAAGGGAATTTTATCTATAATTTTTATTTGTTTTAGTTTGTTTTGTAATCACACAATACAGTTTCAGTTAGTTATCATTTTTTTCTTTTAATTATAGTTTTTATTTGTTTCAGTTAACGAAAATGTTTTTTCAACTCTAGTTTTCGTCATTTCGTTAGTTTTCTTTAATGATAATAACCTTGATTTGAACCCTCCAGGTGCTGCAAAGAGAATGAGAATAAAGTCGTAGTTTTAAAAAACTCATTATTTAACGAGAATAAAGTCGTTATTTAATGAGAATAAAGTCATTATGTAACGAGAATAGAGTCATTATTTAACGAGAATAAAGTTGTAGTTTTAAAAAAGTCATTATTTAACAAGAATAAAGTTGTTAATTAAGGAGAATAAAGTCGTTAATTAATGAGAATAAAGTCATAGTTTTAAAAAACTCATTATTTAACGAGAATAAAGTCGTTATTTAACGAGAATAAAGTCATTATTTAACAAGAATAAAGACATTACTTAATGAGAATAAAGTCGTAGTTTTAAAAAACTCATCATTTAACGAGAATAAAGTCGTTAATTAACAAGAATAAAGTTGTTATTTAACGAGAATAAAGTCATATTTTTATGAGATTAAACTCGTAATATTTTGAAAATTCGATAGAATTTCCGGTTTTATAGCGAAGGCAACAAGCGAAGCAGCAACTTTCCCTTCTGTTGGACTCAAAAACTCGGAGTAGCATCCTCACGGTTTGTTCAGAAACCACAAACTCTCTCTGTGTAGTTCTCTGGTGTTTCCACTGATAGTCCTAGAGCTGAACTCTTCATCAATTTCTCCTCCACAAAAGAGGCAATTTTGCTACAAATCAGTTCGGTTCTTCCAACAAATCCACATGTGTGCAAACTCTCTTCAGAGTCCTTATACTAATGTGATGATGACAGGATAGACCCAGTATTTGGCCTTTGTGCCGAACCCCCAAATGAAAGGAGAACTGCACTAAATGTTCCAAGTTCTACATCGATGAGTAGGTACAACTTCTCATTATATTATGACTTTAATCTCGAAATATAACGACTTCATTCTCATTAAATAATGATTTTATTTTCGTTAAATATTAACTTTATTCTCGAACAATAACGACTTTATTCTTGTTAAATAACGACTTTATTCTCGTTAAATAATGAGTTTTTTAAAACTACGGCTTTATTCTCGTTAAATAACGACTTTATTCTCGTAGTGACAAGCGTTTTTTTTTTCTTATGCGGCCCTAATACGCCATTGTACAAGAGAACCTCCCTTTTTATTATTTTTCTGTTTACATTCTGCGACACTTCTGATAGGACAGGCAGCATTCATCACGAGTATGTAGGTCATGTATACAGTCTTCTGAAGCACACACATTTGCCAGATCTGACATATACAACCTTACTGTATCATGAAAATGTTCATATACGGACACAGAAATGTTCTTGCATGAGGTCCATTGTCTGGCAGTCAGGTAACCCACACCTGATGGAAAGTGAAACTAGAGCAGAGACAAAACGCAGCGATGTAACCGGAGTCTGAACACCTACGTCTGCACATCCTGTACAATACTGTTACTGAGTGGAGGTACAAACTCACTGCCCACAGATCCACACCCAGAAACACCCTGAACACAGCAACATAAGAGGAAAATAAGAAAATACAGGCAGAGGACGGTGTTTTCTGCAGGTAAATACACCATCACACACTTCTACTGTATGGTGTAATGAGTGATGATTGACAGGTATTGTTATTGAATAAGTCTTTAGGTTGTTTTGTTGTAGTTTTTGGACAAAATCTTGACAAATTTTGATTTTGATGCTGACGTGTTTGTGTTACATTTCAGCGTATTGTAATTCAAGTGGTCTGAGGAGACACGAGACCTCTCGGTTGTTGAAAATCTACTCCGTGCTGCAGGTTTTTGTCTAATTCAATTTACATGGGGTGGCCAAGGGAAGGGCAGGAGGTCTTCATGGGGTGGTATTGAAACACTTCGACAGTGAGGTATTAATGCTTTTATTTAAAACTGTAGGAGGGGAGCTCAATTCACTTTCACTCAATCAGTCTTGGACTTACAATTTGATGTAAGCAGTAGTTTATACAGGGTGACACAAAAAAACAGCAACTTTTTAACAATCCAATAAAACCAAGAGTGATGGAAGAAAAATATTTTATTCATAGTAATTGAAACCTTAAAACATGCCATTTAAGAAACAATGATGGAATTTTCATTTTTTAAAAATTACAGGGTGACCCAAAAAAACGGGAATTTTTGAAGTGCGTATTGGCAGATATGAGCAAGTGGCAGCACTGCGAGACAGTGACCTTGAGCAAGTAAACACACCCCCATTTTAGTAACCATTGGTGGCTGTGCGAGAATTGTTCGGTAACCGTGTGATCTCAAGATTCGGTAACGTTCCCTGGCCCCCTAGATCGCCAGATTTGTCCGTTTGTGATTTTTTCTTGTGGGGCTATCTCAGAGTAAAGTGTACACGACTCGACCAAGAACTGTGGATGAGTTAAAACAGAGAATTCAGGATGAAATTCACAGTATCCCAGCTGAGATGTTGCAGCGGTCAATGAGGAATCTCAACAGCAGATTTCAAGAATGCATTCGCACAGGAGGACGCCATCTACAGGAAGTAATTATTAAAAAATGAAAATTCCATCATTGTTTCTTAAATGGCATGTTTTAAGGTTTCAAGTACTATGAATAAAATATTTTTCTTCCATCACTCTTGGTTTTATTGGATTGTTAAAAAGTTCCCATTTTTTTGCGTCACCCTGTATTTACTAAATGACACATATAATTTACAGTTAGATCATAAAAAATGCAGGATACTAATTTTGAGTACACAGTAAAATCGCCAGTGTTTATATAACACTTAAAGAGTTAATTTTAACACTACCTCAGTGAACACATGGTCCCTATCTACAAAGCGTAAAATTTACACTGAACATAGAGTTACATTTCCAGAGTCAACTTTACTCTAGTAAGAGTTAATATTTTACACTACACTACACTAATTAGTGTCAATCAAGTTTGACACTATGTGAGAAGTAACACCCATAGTGTTATTCACATTCAACACTGAAGAGTTAAGTGTTAAGAAATAACTTTTCCAGTGTTAAACCTACTTAACACTACATGTTGATAAATAAATTACTCCAAAGAGTGTTGATTTCTAACTGCCTCCTACCGGTGTTACATGTGATGTACTATAGTCCCAGTGTCTGCAGGGGGGAAAAAAAGATAACATTATTTCTGTACCCAATTTATTCAAAGTAAAAATGAAATATTGCAATTTAAAGTAAACATAAAATGACATGTAAAATGAATGTTTTCCATTTGAAATTCGGTATTTGAAAACACGTACCCAACATTGACGATGACGACGTAACTATATTCTTGCACACAGAATCTGCTTGGATGAAATAACAAAAGCAAGAGTTTATTTACACAAACTTACAAACGCAATTTTTCCATACGAGGAAGATGGCGACGCCAGAGTCCAACTTCTCACTCAGTTTGAGCACGGAGGTAGGTGGGCGGGGCTTTTTAGAGTCATTATTTTTTAACACTGAAAGGTATCTTGCTCTTATCGGTGTTGAATTAACTTTGAGAGAATCAATTTACTTTAACACTGAATATATAACACTGACGGTGTAAAACCTCTGTAAACTCCAATTATTTTCACCGACACTGGACATTATCATGTTAAATTTTACTCAGTCCATTGTTGGAATAACTCCGAAAGAATTAAAATACTTTGACACTGCATTTTTTACACTGGCAAATTTACTGTGTACTTACTTCGCAAAGAAATGTATACTTTTATTTTGGAAGAATGACTCCCCTCTATCTTTTAAGATTTTCCATGATCAACTGTCTTCTTTTTTACCTTTAGAAAAACTGACTTTGGATAAATATAATCGTGGCCATCTCTTTAATGAAATTTGGTTGCCTCTACTTTCCGGTATGGAGAAAGTTTGAGTTTGTACGTCATGAATACTACCCTATTATTGTTATTTACGTTACAGCATGCATCACTATGCTCATGTT
This sequence comes from Sphaeramia orbicularis, assembly GCF_902148855.1. NCBI lineage: Eukaryota > Metazoa > Chordata > Actinopteri > Kurtiformes > Apogonidae > Sphaeramia > Sphaeramia orbicularis. Next base: position 16,098,860 of record NC_043973.1, on the reverse strand, counting down.
TATGTTGTTACCCCTATTACTGTTATTGTGATGATGATGAGGGTGATAATGATGATGAAGATTATTATTATTATTATTATTATTGTTATTATTATTATTATTATTATTATATATTTTATTTATTTAAATTTTAATTTTTAAAAAAATGTATTTCTTCTTATATTCAGACTTTTATGGTTTTGGCTTGTGACTTTTGAGTGTGTTTAGTTGGTTTATTCCTTTAGGGGTGGGAGGCGGGAAGAGTGCACAAAAGAGAATTGCAAAAAGTATGACCCAGTATCACTATGTATATACTGTATTTGGATGATTTTCTTTGGTGAAATAAAAAGATATAAAAAAAAAAAAAACTGTAGGAGGTGAAATCAGGGGGAAAAACATACACTTTCCTTTTGCAGCTCTCTCCTCTCTGTCCAAACCGTCAGACTAAACACAAATACAGATGAACCAGATGTTGTTTCATGCTGTTTTAGAAAAGTGAATTCACCTTTCCAAGCTTTGAGACATGGAGTAAAATTATGTACAGTTCATATCTGATCAGTGATTGGTGATTACAGCTGTCAATCAAATATTTCCCCTCCTACCTGACTAAAAGTTCCTATAATTATTACCTGTATATTTTCTCACAGACCACTGAGGTTATTATAAAGATGCTAAACATATGTCATGCACTGTAGCTTTAAATCAGAGGTGTCAAACTCATTTCAGTTTAGGGGCCACATTCAGCTGAATTTGATCTGCAGTGGGCCGAACCAGTAAAATAATAACATAATAATATATAAATAATGTCAACTCCAAACTTTTGTCTTTGTTTTAGAGTGAAAAAAAGTAAAATTACAATATGAAAATGTTTACATCTACAAACAATCCTTTCAAACAATGTGAATAACATGAACAAACTGAAAAAATAAGTGTAATTTTAACAATATTATGCTTCAGTTTATCATTTCCACATGTACATTATATATAACTTACAGATCACAGTGGATCTACAAATACACAAAACATTTAGTAACAGGCGGAATATTGTTAAAATTGCACTTACTTCTCTTAAGACATTTCAGGTTCACATTTTTTGCGAAATTATACTTTTTTTAGTGTAAATACATGAAAATATTTACATTTACAAAGAGAAATATTTGGAGTATTTATAGCTTATAGGGTAGTATATTGTTAAAATTACACTTATTTTTTCAGTTTGTCACATATTGCCTATGCTAAAAAAAAAAAGGTGTCTAAAAATATTTCTGTATCGAGTAAAGCAAAATATGTGTTGGATTATAAAGCAATGAGAATTTTATATTGTTCACTTATTCTGCCGTATTTGAGTTATTGTATTGAAGTATGGGGCAACACATACAGTATATGAGTAACACAAAACCATTGTTTTTATTACAGAAAAGAGTAATAAGAATCATGTATAATGTTAATTTCAGGGAACATACAAATGAGTTGTTTATTAAATCAGGATTGTTTAAGTTTAAAGAGTTGGTTGAATTAAGGACATTGCTGATTGTGTTTAGTGCAAGAAACTGACTTTTGCCTGCAAACTTGCAGAGAGTATTTGTTTTAGTATCACAGGATGAAGAACATAGAAGGAGGTTTAATTTTAAACAGCAAAGGTTTCGGACTAATGTAAGAAAATGTGTATTTCTGTTGTGGGTGTCAGGATGTGGAATTCTTTGGCAGTGGAAGAGAAGAGCTGTACAAATATTTTCAGTTTAAGAGGCTGTATAAGGAGAGAATAGAGAAGCTTTATAAAAGCATGTACTGACATAATTCAACTTATGGATGTTGGATATATTTTATTTGCATTGACTATCATGTAAACTGTTTACTGTAATAACTGTAATGGCAACATATCTGATGTGAGCAGATGTTTCAAGAAAGGGGCAGGTATTAAAAGTTTTCTTCATCCTGCTCCTTTCCAATTTAGATTGGAATGAATGAATAAAATGAAAAAATGAAATTTTAATGATCTGACCCATTTGACATTGAATTGGTTCGAATGTGGAACCTGAACTAAAAGGCTTGTTAACATCTTAATGGAATTTTTGCATTTCACAAATTCATCCGAAGGGCCGGACTGGACCCTTTGGCGGGCCGGACTTGGCCCCCGGGCCGCATGTTTGACACCCGTGTTTTAAATGAATGTTCTGAAAACTTCTTCCACCTCTGCTGAAGGAACAAGAGGACAAAGAGAGACAAATTTAGCATAATCTGGAGAGACAGACGCAGAACACGCCGAGGTTGCAACCTAAAACCAGACTCCTCCGACTCCTTATTTCTCCATCTCCTTCTGATTTACAACTTAAGCAGAGTTCAGGCGAAGCAGCGTGCAGACCTTCTTCCACAGATCCTCGCTTCGTCCCTTGAGAGGTGCCATTCTGAGTCCCTAATGCCACAGCTGGGAGTGTTTAACCCCTTTAGAGTCCATGTGGGCCTGTCTGCTGCTTCATTTCACCCAGGCGCTGCGGAGCTGTTTACAGCCCGATGCCTCCAGCCTTCTTTAGGGATGAAGTGGGTGAGGGGGGTGGGTGTTGAGGGGTGGATGGAGGAGGAGGAGGAGCAGGACGCTGGAGTTCCAGTGTTCTACAAGCCTACTTATACTGCAGGTGTGTGTGTACAGTGTGAAACAGAACGGTGTGTGTACGTCTACAGTATGTGTTTAGAAAGCGGAGCATGTGTTTCTTCCTTGTTTGGCTGATTAAAGCCTTTGGTTTGTCCATCAGGCTGGATGTCTGCAGCGGGCTGAGCGGAGTTCTTGTCACCTTCCATTTTCATTGTTGGTCCTCTGCGCTCCAGTTGTTGTTCACAGTTATTTAAGTGGGTAAGCCCTCCTGAAGCAAGGAAAAACCTGTAAAGCTGCAGCCAGCTTTTACTCCTTCTGCCCTGAACTGTTATTCCAAATGTAGTTTAAGTACTTGGAGAGGACGGGTTATGGATTTTGTTTTGTGCATATTTATGAGGTAAAAGTACAGGGTGATTACAACAGAAGCTGCAGTCACTCTGATATTAAAATGGCTTGATATGCATGCAAATTTAAAATAAAAAGTACTGTAGATTATTCTAAAATAAGGTCAAAAAACAGCACAAAACTTGTTTAAAAAGTGTGAAAGTAGAACTGACAACAAGACCCCAGCTGAGAGACAACCCTAAAACAGTCTGGAAGTGTTTGTGCTGCAATTTTAATGACATAAACAAAAATAACATTAGTGAAAAAATTAGGTATACAGCTCACGGGTTGGAGGATAAATATGACAGAACTTGGTCACAGTTCATAACTCATATCAAGAACCTGCCTTTGGCCTGATTCCTTGTTTTTATTTAATGTATTTTTCTTTCTTCCTCACTCTTTTACTGCCATCCTAGTCTTCTTAATGCCCACGGTCTGACTGCTGGGACTTTATTTTTCTTATGCCAGAGGTCCAGATTGTTGGTGATATGACCGGAATGATCAACACAGATTAGTTTGAGTCTTTTTTTTTTTCTTTTGGTGTTCTGTTTGTCCATTTGAAACGTGCGTTTGTATGGATGTATTTGTGGGGATGCCACCTGGATGGGGGGGGGGGGGGGGGGGGCAAGTTCACAAATTGTGTAAGAAATGCTTTAATGATGTAATTGTTGTGGAAAAATGATAAATAAAGTTGTTAAAAAATAGTAATAACATGACTGGTATTACTGACAAACTGAAGTGTGTATCCAAAATGAAACAGTGGAGGTTGTCTGAGGTCACTCTCAGCTCCTGAGATGCATCAGTGAAAGTTTGAAGTGAGAATGGCTTCATATTTTTTTTAATGACTGATTATATTAACAAATGTTTTCTTAACTTGCTAGAATTACAGATTCTTAAAGCAGTACACTGTCGGCTTCGATACTAAAATTTGAGATTTAGACTAATGAAATCATACATACTGTAATGTTAAACTTTATTGGAATTAAGGAGTCTGCCTTGTTTCTGAAAAGTTATTCACAATACTATATATAGGGCTTAGAAAGTCTAGATAATATTGTGTATTGCTTTTTCTTATACCTTAGGAGGGATGAATGGCTAAATAAACTTGAAGAAAACAATGTTCTGAAGCTCATTCAACCAAATACATTCCACAGAAGTCTGATGTCCAGGTAAATATGTCGTAAATCGTGACTGAATTGTCAGAAAATGTGTCAAATTGTTGATTTTTGTGTGCTTTCATCCTTTTATGCAAAAAACAGAATCGGTCATTTTGGTCTGTTAGCTGTAGCATTTAATACAATAATGTGTCAACTGAGGAGCTGATAGACTTTAAGAGACAATTTGTTAAAAAAAAAATAAACACAACACTAATTCAGTTTTATCTCCTGCAGTGACCCACTGAACTATGTCATATAACGTCAGAGTCTTCCACAGTTTGTGAAAGCATTTATCTTACATGTTTTTTCTGCAGGTCATCATAAATACTGGGGTTTAGTTGTTGTTTCCATCTACTACGGTCTTTGTTTGTTTTATGTATTCATTCAGTCAATGCTTCAGTCTCCTCATTGATCAACACATGCAGTCAAACAATAATTCACCAGATCTATGTACACTTCACTTACTCACATTTAGTTTTTATTGAAGCACTACGTTTTGCACTTTGTATTCTTTTTGTGTGTTACTGTCTTATGTCCTTTAATCTGTTAAGCACTTTGGGAGGTTTCCCTGTGATAATCAATATATATAAATAAATTGGACTTGTTACTTACTTTAACACAATCTCAAGCATTCTTTCTTATATTTAGAATTGTTCTTTTTTTTTTTTTTTTTTAAACATTTTGCCTTGAATTTTTACACACAAACTGAAAATGCAACTAAATGCACCTGGACAGAAAAAGTAGTGAGATTTCCAACAGTACAGAGTCTGAACTATTGGAAATCTCGCTATCTTTCTACTTTTTGTTACATCTGTACTACAGACTTAATTATGAAAGACACATATCATAGATTATTGGTACTTAAATGTAGTGACTAACCTACAACCACCACATATTCTTCTGTGCAGATGTTGGAAAAAATGTGTCAGACATGGATCAAGAGAGGAAGAGGCCCACAGAGACTGCTTATGTAGAGAGCCAAGAATTTGGTGTTACACCCCTGATTACCAGCATTATTTCATTTAACAACATATTCTAGCATGAACCTCTGTAAACATATAATACAATAATTCTTATGACTTTGAGAAACTTTTATTGTTATTACTTCTCCCATCAGAGACACGTCTTGGCAAAGAATGAAAATGAAGGTGACAAAGCACAAATGTGTTTCTGATTAGTGATCTGTGTGCCTACTGTATAAAATTACATCCTCAGACCTGAGCTTTGCCCACAGAGCCTCCATAAACCTCTCACCTAGTAAAAAAAAAAAGCGCTCTGTGCTGTTTTGCCTCCCTCTAAAAGCTGAACTTCTCTGATAATGACCTCCTATTAGAGACACACTGTGTTCTCCGCTGTGCGCGTGTGCACACAAAATGTTCTGACCTGCAGCTTTAACCTGTCACTACCGCGGTGCCTGATTGCAGCAGCGAGCAGGAAAACGGAGTACAGTAAATCACCGCTGGCTCAATAAAAGACACCTGCAGTGTAAGAGGAGATGCAGGAGAGAGTCAGAACACCAGGAGAGCCCGTCTGATCACTACCAGACACTGAGAAGTCTGCGGAGGTCTCACAAAAAATAGCATGGTGATATCTGCAGTACACGCATGTGCCCTAAAGCCCTGCATACATCCATCCAGAGCAGCGTGAAACCTGTTTTGTAACTTTACTTCAGTCTATCTTGTAGTGTGCTGGTGTTGACAGAACATTGGATAATTTCATAAACATGTCGTACAAGAAGCTTCAGGGTACAACGACAACTCCTCAAATTCACTACAACAGAGTCGATTTAACATTTTTTAGACACTAAACATGGTGTAGGTAGTCACTTGTTGGTATCACTGGGGAAAAAATCCATAATAACCTTTCAGCATATTACAATTCAAGATGTCTGACAGGAAACTAGACCTCTGGACCTTCTCTTGGCTCTGTTTTCAGTGTAGTGGTGCCAGATAGGAAGATGACGAAGTAAGGCTTCAGGGTTAAAATGATCACAGTTTGAGGAAAATGATGTGAGTTGTAAATTAGAGCACATTAGGTGTAAAAGCATCATTTCAGAAAATTATTATCTAAATGACACATTGGTAATAGGGCTGAAAGATATATCATTATCGTATCTATATCTAGATATGAACATTAAAGATATTAATATCGAAAAAGCAACGACATAAACGATATAGATTTCCCCTGCACTCGCCCTGCATGTACAGCTCTGGAAGCCACAACAAATTTCATTTTTACGATTGCTTTTGAATGCACCGCTAAGGCCAGCCAACCACAAACCTTATTTCATGTTTGCTGAGGATCGACAGCTGAAGCCACTGCACTTGCCACATTCTTTTGTATTATGATGTTTGTATTTTTCTGAAAAATGCTTGGTTTTCACTGAACCCGTAGTCATATCGTATCGTATCGATATCGAGATATCTGGCATGAATATCGAGATATGAAATTTTGTCCACATCATTCAGCCCTAATTGGTAACTTAAATGATATAACATGCCTAAGACAAAGAGGACGATTAATGATAAACATCTGTGTTTGTGAAGTCATGCACATCATCACAACAAAGTCTGATGGACTGAAAAGACGCCACATAAGAAGAGGTGCATAAACACAGACCCATTTACCCATTCAATAAAATAGTGCTACAACCTGGCACACTACATCTCTCCTGTTTAAGGTTAATGTATATTGTGCATTGTCCCAGTCTAGATAAATAAATAAAATACAAAGAAAAAATAAAATTAAAAAAATTAAAAGTTTTCCAATAATAATAACAACAACTAATAAAATGAGATACCAAAGACTGACAACAGTTACAAATAAGAGTCAGAAAATGTTTAAATTTCCATACATTTTAATCAAGTTCATCATATTATGACACAAATACTACACATATTTTACATTTGGCAACAGTTTATAATTTTAGAAAGTTCTTATTGGCATTTACAGGAAATACTGACCAATTACAGGTCTCCACAGAGAGAGGGCATTCCTATTGGCTGTTCTATAAACGCTAGTCTGGCTCACTACAGGTATTCTGCTTGAATAAAAGGGATCATTTCAAAGATCTGTGTTGTCATTTTGAAAATCCACCTTGATATGTGAAAGAAAAACCACCTCCGAGCTGCAACTACACCCTGAAAATGTCAAGTTTTGAGACACAGTTCTTCTTATGTGCCATTTTCTTTGGTTGGGATTTAGTCATTTTAATAACTGGAAGTGCTTCGTCATGTGCACGTTACAACAAATCAGCCTCTGTCCTGACACTACTGATGCACTGTCGCAGAATCTAGGATCTACTAGGATCTACTTAAGCAACAGAGATAACTTTTATCCCTAATTTATGTCAATATTTAAAGGGGTTATATGTATTATTGATATTCCAAACTATCAACAGGAGGGGGACGCTACACACAAGAACACACTTACAGCTACCAAAACCACCAACAAAGTGGACACACATAACATACATCTGTATTAAGGTCTCATCAAGTGTCCTCCTTTAAATAAAAACTTCATTGATCAAAATAACACTGTGTCTTATCTTCTTCATGTGTTCTGTCGGCTGATAGTTTACATTATATACATTATAGCTCTGTTTTTAGACAAAAAACAGCCACAGTAAAACAACACCTCACTTTTCAGATAGATAGATAGATAGATAGATAGATAGATAGATAGATAGATAGATAGATAGATAGATAGATAGATAGATAGATTTACTTATCACACAATGGGCAATTCAGTTAAAAGTGTCCAAATGCGGTTCAAGAAGTGAATCATATACAATAAATAAAAATTAAAAAACACAGATATCAACGATTTCAAACACCATATGTACTGTTATATATGCCATCAGTAGCTGAACTAAAGATCTGTTTGGAATCGTCCAAACAAGGTCAGAACTGTCACAGTTTAGTCTGAACTGTGAACAAATGCCCAATTTAGCAAAGATAATAACATCCCATAATAACTTTATACATAAGCCTCATAATTAAACTCGCACGTGTTGAAGAAACGCTGTGATTTCAGCATCAAACTCCATTTTTTTCATTTAGAGCTGTGTCCAGTGGTGAAAACAACAATTCCCATATATTTTTTAATCACTTTGTCACTTTCTTTGACTCTAGAAATCACAAGTCACTCATCACAGCATCTAGCAGACTAACTCACTACTCCCTCTAGTGGTCACATACATTCACAATGACATGTTGCTCATTGCTGGGAGTAAATTCACTCCATGTCTATGCAATACAATACACTGACATCTTTGACAAAACATCAGAACTCTTTATTCTAAACCAGTGGTTCCCAACCTTTTTTGGCTCATGACCCCATTTTAAACATCACAAATTTCTGGTGACCCCAGACATTGAAAATGGAGACATTTGCTAAAATTAATTTGTTTCTGATCATGTAATAGTTTGCTATACTATGTTGCAAATAAACGTTAATTTTAGACAACATTTAGTCTATATAATGTATATTATTATGGACGGAGGCAGAAAAGCCATGTGTAGATTACTGCACAAAGTGAGAATTTTATTTTCCTTGGTCAGGATATGTACAGTCAGTCCAGCTTGGATTTACAAGGCTGACAATTAATACTGAACAAACAACAAATCAGACTATGAATTATGAAAGAGCTGCAGCATCTGAAACTGACCACAATGAACATTTGAAAGATAAGCAGTACCACAGTGCTTCAGTTTCATCTTCAGTTTGTCATGTCTTTTATGGATTGTTATTGTCTCTGTCAACTCACCATATATTCTTTATTAGTAGGTAGGGATGTAACGATTACCGGTATAATGATAAACTGCGGTAAAATTGCAGACGGTTAGTATCACTGTTTAAATTTGAATTATCATGATAACCGTGTTTGATCACTGCACTTTTAGGGGAAAAAACCCTATGTAAAGATCTGCTTTTATGTCAAATATTTGAGTATAGTTTTAATTTATTATAATTTTCTATACCTAATATATAGATCCAATATTCACTTTTAAAGTCTTTGAAAAGGTTCGTTAAGCATCTGTGTGTTATTTATGCAATAAAATATATACATTTTTCAGATTGGGTTTTATATATTTTTTTGTGTTTTTTTGTCCTTTTATGTTGATATAGTAGGTTAAAGTGAAAAAAAATAATAATAGGCAGATGATATAGATGAAGTTGTGCTGAAAAAACAGATACCAAACATGGGTATAGTAAACATTTGTTTATATAGTATATAAAGGCAAAATCAAAAGTACTGAAAAACAGCAAAATAGGCTCAGACCACTAAGGGTTAATATTTGAATGTTTCTGCAACAGAAGGTACATTGTGCCTATTATTATTTTTTTATTATTATTATTATTATTATTATTATTATTATTATTATTATTATTATTATTTTTAATACAACTTGGTTAAATTATTTCAGTGTATGTATCAGTACTTTTTGAACATTTTGAGCACAATTTCAACAATATCGCAATAATAATGATAACTGTGATAATTTTGGTCACAATAACCGCAATATGAAATTTTCATATTGTTTCATCCCTATTAGTATTTTTTTTTTTTTTTTTTTTATCAATCACTTGAAATTTCAGGTGACCCCATTTGAATTCCAGGCGACCCCACGTGGGGTCCTGACCCCAAGGTTGAAAAACACTGTTCTAAACACTCTAATCATACCTTTAGGTCATTTAATAAAACATGTTCTATAGTAGAAATACTACACGTAGCTCCTTTAACAACCGTTCTGACAGCCACAAGGTCAACTGGAGACACATTTGCAGAGCAGAGACAAAGAAAAGAGAAGACAATTAATGTTGGGGGGGGGATCACATGATAAGAATGAATAGAATGGGCAGTTGTCAAAAGGGCAGAAAATGAACCTTGAATGGGGGATGTGTAAAAGCACAGATAAGGTGAACAGGGGAAAGTGAGGGAATGGCAAAATGAGAGTGCAGAAAGAGAGAGAGAGAGCAGAGCGAAGCCCCCGTCCGTCTGTAATCCCATAATCCCTGGCAGGCAGGCAGGATGTAATTGCTCGTTAGTGCCAGTTTCCACTTTGAGGCCTGTCACTGCTGGAAAACCACAGAGCGCAGCCAAAATGAGAAACAGATAGCAGGTCCCATGGCTCACTTCAGATAGGTAAGTAGGCCCCCCACCCACACACACACACACACGCACACACACACACGCACACACACACACACACACACACACACAAAGCATTTCCTCTTTCTCTTTTCCTTGTAATCGTCTCTCTACCACAAAACACACGTGCACACCCCATCTTTGTCAAATTCTCTCTCTCTTACACATATAAACACACACACTGGAGGTCGGAGTAATCAGAGGTGTGGACAATACAGAGCACGGAGGAGGATGGTGAAGAGTGGATGTGTATGACCTCACCCCTCCTCCAACCAGGAGGTTTTATTAACCGACTGTCAACATCTGAGCCTGAAGGTGTCTGAGAGCGTTTCAGGCCAGCAACAGAAAGTAAAGCACGGGAGAAAAAAAACATGTAGGGAGGGAAAGAAGGGGATAATATGTAAGGAGGGAGGTAACTGATGGTGAATGGGCCGGGCTCGAAACCAAAACTACCACCAGACAACTGGGTCGACACACTTACAGACTGCCATTGTCTGATTCTGCAAAACACAGATACATAATAGCAACATTTTTCCATTTAAAGTACATTCATTCATTCATTTTCTGAACCTGGTTTATCCTCACTAGGGTCATCGCAGGGCTGACATATAGAGACAAACAATCACTCTCACGGTCAATTTAGATTAACTAATTAACCTATCAGGTGCATGTGTTTGGATGGTAGGAGGAAGCCAGAGTACCTGGAGAGAACCCACGCAGACACGAGGAGAACATTCAAACTCCACACACACCCCCGTCGACTAGCGTTGGAATCGAACCCAGGACCTTCTTACTGTGAAACACGAGTGCTATCCACTGCACCACCGTGTCACCCGTTCTCCAAATCCACACACTCTTTTCTGCACATGCTCTGTTACATCCAGGTTAAAACTTGAAACACATCCAGGGCATGATATGTTGAAACTGTCAAGAATTTAGATAAATAATAAACTATGACTGGTGACATGTCCAGGGTGTACCCCACCTTCGCCCATAAGTAGCTGGGATAGGCAACAGTGACCCCCATGACCCTGGTGAGAATAAAGTGGGTTCAGAAAATGAATGAATGAATGAATGAATGAATAAACTGTGAACAAAAAAAAATCATTTGCATTTGTTCGCACCTTTTGAAACATAAAAAAGATTTTTCTGCAAATATTTAATGATAATATTTGAGATTGTATAACATTTTAAGGGTGTCTGAATAACTTTTTTCCACTAGTTTAATAACTTTAGATACATGTGTATTAACCTTATAGTGTTTTAATTTCTCTTTGTGTTTTTCAATGACATATTGAAAACCAACAGAAATAGGAGAGGGAAAGGATACAAACTGTCAAAAATGACCTTCACCAGTGATTACAGGTTGCATTCACCGTCATCGTGTTTAGCTGTCATCTTAGAATATACCTACAACAACAGGAAGAAAAACCACTGATGGTCAAACCTGGTTATTTAGTATATTCAAGTAGTTGCTGATCTAATTTTTTAGACGCATCATGTTGCTGATCCTGGACCAGGCCAACTGAATCAACCCCAGATCACAACACTGCCCCCTAGGTACTGTACTTGTACTGTAGGCACTAGGCATAAGAGGCGATTCCTCACAGACTGCAAGGGAAGCCCGGCTTCCCCTAAAATTATGAAAATTAAATGGTTAAATATGTTCAGTTGTGTTGACATTTCAATGACTACAAATGTGTTAGAACACGTTCATCTCACAGACGAGTTCGTTCAGAATCAGCTTTATCACAAATCAACAGACTCCATGTTGTTCACTTCTCATACATTCCCGTTGCGCTGTTTTCTCATTCGATCTCTGCTCAGTGCATTTGCCCGTAGACGCTCAGTGTCCATGCACTTCAATGGGACTGAGTGGAACAGTTTTTTTCGTTGCCTCAAAACTGGACGGTAATTGGATAAATACCACAATGTTGTCCCGCCCCCGGACGCTCAGCGTCTCTGGGGGTGAATGGAGCTGTGGGCGGAGCTCAGCCAGGCTGGACGCCGGGGATTCCATGTGCTGATTGGAGGATCAGTCAAAAGGCTGAATCCCGTTTGATTGACAGCTGTTTTGAGATCTACTCCTTCACTGACACAGTTCAGTTTAATACCGACGCACATTCTGCTGTGAAATCGAGAGAAACCACTACGAAATTACTTGTTCATTTCTTGCACTGTAAACAAAACACACTCATTGTACTTCCTTGTTTCAATTTAACATAATTTCAGCATTTTCGTGTTTCAGTTACATCATTTAATCATTTCTTGTTCGAGTTTAATGTCGTTTTGTAGATAGTTAAGTCAGTCATATTGTTGGCTAGGTCGGAATGAACTAGCTATCTAGCAAGGTGCACACGATGGCAGATAATGCTAATGTAGTCGACCTAATTTTGGCAAAGCCATTTGATAGTCTTCCTTATGAGGAGAAACTTTGAATTAAACAGCAGGGCAGATCAACACCTGACAAGACGCCTACTTGGTACGATAAGGTCACTGACCATTTTCTTAAAAAGGAACGGAGGGACGAATTTATGTTTAAATAACTTGACAATTTTTTTGATGTAAGCCAACAATGAGCTTCCCCTGTCTGAAAGACGAGCAGCCACCACTGCTAGGCATGATGGGTAATCACTTCATCCATTACTCTGGAACAGGGTCAATCTGGACTCATCAGACCACATGACCTTTTCCCATAGAAACACAGTCCGATCTTTATGCTCTCTACAAACTGATGGCTGTTCAAGAATTGAGATTTATAACGTGTTTCTGTTCAGTTTAGTTTGCAGGTTTGCAAGAATTTAGAAACTGTGTAAAATTACAATATTAACAATTAATATAACACTCAAGTAAAATACATACTTTATATATAATCTTGGGTTTGAAAACTGGTTCAAGACAGTGAAACTAATGAGACACTACAGATTTTCTTGAATAACAGTCCATTTCAGCTGTTTAAGGATAAGGGTAATGTACATGTTGACTGAAATAATGGGAGTAGAATGTTCCACAGAGACGTCCTCTATACGTCAGTGAATATTGATTAAACTTGCCCCACCAATGAAAACATTGAGAAAGGGAGGACTTTTACTTAGAATGTGAGTAGAGTGTGAACTATTACTCATACATACAACAAGTAGACTTTTTTTCTCCAGTATTTCACTTCAAAAATTAGAATATGAATTATGATCCCATGTTAACACTGAATACTTTTAGACAAACTTTAACATCTAAATATGCTGTATTTATACTCACTATACTTTTCAGTCATATTCAATATTCTTAAAATCATCTTAAACTAAATATACTGTATAGACCACAGGTGTCAAACATGTGGCCCAGGGGCCAATCTGGCCCGTAGGATGGATTTGTGAAATACAAAAATTACACTGAAGATATTAACAATCGCGGATGTCAAAATCATTTTAATTCAGATTCCACATACAGACCAATTAGATCTCAAGTGGGTCAGACCCGTAAAATAAAATCATATTAAACCAAGAAATAATGAAAACAGCTGATTTTCTCTTGGTTTTAGTGTAAAAAAGTAAAATTACATGAAAATGTTTATATTAAAAAACTGTTGTTTTACAAAAAATGTGAATAACCTGAAACGTTTTAAGATAAGTAAATGCAATTTTACCAATATTCTGCCTGTTATTGAATGTTTTGTGTATTTGTAATTGTAATGTAAGGTGTCATGCATATGTGTAAAGGATAAACTGATAATCTGAGGCATAATATTGTTAAAATTGCAGTTGTTTTTCTTAAGACGTTTTCAGTTGTTCATGTTATTCAGATTTTTATAGACGTAAACATTATCATAATTTAATTTTACTTTTTTCACTGTTATTATTTTACTGGTCCAGCCCACTTTAGATCATATTGGGCTGAATTTGGCCCCTGAACTAAAATGAGTTTGACACCCCTGGTATAGACTATTAGACTGAAGTTTTGAGCAGAAATCCTGTTCATAGGGTTTTGTAAACAATTAAAATCAATTAATGTAACATTTACATGGACAGACGTCACATGTACATTCAAAGCAGTTACATCCACAAACAGAAGATATCGTATTAGGATAAATGAGAGAAGTTTTCCAGTTTAATCAGTTATCAGTGTATGTATTTTTACTGTATGTTTCGATTGTTAGAAACTTAAATTTCTTTTCCTTGTTTGCTGCAGTTCTCTTACTGTATATTTTTTATTTCTGTGGAATGAGTCTTAATGGTTTTTACCCCTTAACCAATTTTAGACTGAAGGGGTTTTAGAATTGTTTTGTCGTCTGTCCATCCGTCTGTCTGTCCATTCTGACCAAGGGGTATTAGCCCGCATTAAGTTGTGTTTATGAATGAAGCATGAGCAGAAGCCACAGTCAATCTAGTCCTAGAATCTTGTCTCTCAAAAAGCTGTATTAAAATTGAACTATTTCACCGTTTTTAAGGATATCCAGCTTTAATTTGAAATGTCTGTGAGGGACCACTAATATCTAGTCAAAATTTGGAGTTGATTAAGTAAATATTCAACAGAAATCAGCATCAGATTTGATAAATGATAAACAAGCTGATACAAAAAAAACATGGAAGTTCCAATTTCTTTCTTTGTTTTTGTGATATAGTAAAAATCCCCTGCCTTGGTTGTTTTTTATTTAATAGACTAATCATAAAATGCAATGATGATTGGTTATTTCCGAAACGAAAGCAAGGAAATTGACCGAAATATAAATCATTTTCAGAGCTTGATTCAACTTACATTAATATTAAAAGCTTCTTTAATAAATGCATTTATTAGAGGAGCTTCTCATGTGTTTATATGTGAAGCTGCTCATAGCACAGACTGTCTAAACTGTGCAGAGTAACCAGTCCTCCTTTAACAAGCTCATCACAGTAGAGTTCACATCCTGAGTCCACCAGCTTTTATTAGGTTTAAGCTATTAAAGGGTTTTAGTCATCATGTCAAGTGGACCTTTTCTGTATTTAACCAAACAATAGTATCATCCAACAACCTCAATGCTATATTAGAACAATTAAGAGTGGTGGGAACAAATCTGTTCAAATAGCATTTTGACAAAAGCACAAAAAAAGTATAAGTATTCATACTGAATGTATTTTTGGTTCAGATATGCCCGTACTTTTCTGAGATGTAGAATTTTAATTAATTAATTCTGGTGATGTTCAACACATACAATTTGCACATACTTGTGAGGTTTATGTCTTTTTTTTTTATTCTTCCAGGAACCAGTGTTCTCTTTCTGTTACTCCACTCTCTTGGTGAACTACATCCATGATAACAGCCTGATGAACAGACTGATTTCTATTCATAATAATAACTTTTTCCACGAAAATCCTTACGGTCATTGTATTCTTTCTGCTCCTCTACAGCAGCAACAGTGTGCAACACTTGCTAAAATTAACTGAGCTAATATTAACCAAAAAGTGGCACCTAGCAGAACAGGTAGGATCACGAGCATGCACAAATCTTATAGCCTGGCCAGTCATCCATCTTTCTCAGTGAGAAATCCTTCTGGAATCGGGGGGCTTTTTTTTTTTCTTTTTTTTTATATCATATTATATTTTTTTATATTTTATATTCTCTTTCGAAACTCTGCACTGCAACTCTTACTTTAATCTTACTTGCTGTTTTTAATCACCTTTTACATGTTTCTTTTATGTTTTAAATGTGTTTCTTTTTCCCTGTCGTATTTCAATGTCCTGAGTGAAGCACCTTGAATTGCCTTGTTGCTGAAATGTGCTATACAAATAAACTTGCCTTGCCTTGCCTTGCTTGAATCCAAATATGAAGGGAGAACCAGTAAACCAATCAGAGATAAGATGGATTTAACACTTTTGTCAGAGAAACTTAAGAATACAAGGTATAATCTGTAATTCAGTCCTTATTTTTGAATCAAGTAAACAACCGACAACAGTTGTAAAGAGATTTGCAGACTTGGAACTGACTTTGAAGTCGGTGCATATGACGCACTGCAAAACACCCGCCCCCCCAGACTTAAGACTGGTTCGTTATAAAATAGATCGTGCATATTTCACAGTAGGTGGCCCAATTCCAGACTGTTTTCTCAGTACTGAATACACTGAGAAAACCAGATGGCTGGCCAGGCAACAAATTTTACATACTGAACTTTAAATTCACTCTTTTACTTTCCAAATCTGCATTTTTACTGTTTTGACTCACTATAACCACTCAGTTGATAAGGTTCCCTGTCCAGCACAGAACAGCTGACATACAACACTTTAGTTAACAAAAAATAGACCTAAACAACAAATATTACAAACCTTTAGGAGTTAACCCTCCGGTATCTGGGTGCGCTTTTTAGGCACACTTTGCACTTTGTGTTAAAAACTTCATATTATTTTTCACAATTTAAATAAGGTTAGAATTCACGTTCACGTTGGAGAGACTATGTCTCTCGGCTGGCCTGGGAACGCCTCGGGGTCCCCCCGGAAGAGCTGGAGGAGGTGTCTGGGGAGAGGGAAGTCTGGGCATCCCTGCTTAGACTGTTACCCTCGCGACCCGGCTCCGGATAAACGGTGGATAATGGATGGATGGATAGAATTCAAAAGTTGTTCATTTGCACATGATCTTTAAAATTCTGGCCACCAACTAAAATGTGCACATTGTAAACAAAAGAAAATTACAAGACTAGCATCTGTCTCCCAAGTGTGCCTAAAACGCATTTCTTCCATTAGAACCACTGTTTTTGATCCGAAAGCCATGAAGGCATAAATCCTGCTTTTACTGATATCTGGGCTTCATTTGAGAGGTGAGGGTCTAAATTAATTTATTAACATTGTTAATTTTGCGGTTAATCATTGACATATGCCAGGCTACAAAAATCAGATAATATGTAATCCACTTTTTATGTAGTATTTTGAAAAAAAAAATCATATTTTGTGTTTTTTGCATCAAAAAATGTAGTGACACCATGATAAAAAGAGATCGTTTAAAGGGTTAAAAAAAAAAAAAAGTAAAATGAATGATTGTTTGATATGTATGATTAGGGCTGACCTTGATTTACAAAAATAAAATCAAATTAGAGCAGAAAAAAAATCAATACATAATATTTAATAGTTTGATTTATAGGTGTGTATTTTTGGCACACTTGGTGACAGATGCTAGTATTTTTGAACATTTGACCTAGCGCCAAAAATAATAATGCAAATTAACCAATGTTGGAGTTAATCATTGACATATGCCAGGCTGCAAAAAATTAAATAATATGTGATCCACTTTTTATGTAGTGTATTGAAAAAAAAAATTTTTTTTGTGTTTTTGCATCCAAAAAAAATGGTTTGTTTACATTACAAACACGACATTTAAAGGGTTAAAAAATGTGACAATTATTGAGTATTTAGTATTTTTGTTTACAGCTCAAGTTGATGAAATAGAAAAAAGTGTAAAAGAATTAAAAACAAACTGTATGAAAAATTTTTTTTTACATTATTCCACAAGTGTGCCAAAATGGCACACTTGGTGCTTAGTAAGGGCCTTGGTGGACGGGATACCGGAGGGTTAATATTTGACCATAAACGTCTCAGGTGACAAACAAATGACAATATCAACTTGAGACAACAATATGTAAGTGATATGCCCATTGAAGCAGCACAAAAAGGTGTTGAACATTACAGTGACTATCTTATTATCTGCTTGTGTCGGCTGAAGCAGACAGAGACTGTGGGAACAGTAGTTCTTCCCAGCTTTGCCTGTAGGCTGAGACACTCAAACCTGGAGCTCATTACAAGTACCTATTAGAAGTAAACTTATTGGTTGCCTGATGATAAATCTGAGTGATTAGTGATTTACTTCAGTGACCCTGCAGCTCTGTATACGTGCAAGAACCATTAGAGAAACGTGTCTAATGGTTCTTCTATGTGATAAACGTAGCGCTTTCCATGGAGAACAATGTGTTTGAAGTGTAACAGTTCTGGATTAACGCCCTCACACATGCAGGTTTAAGTTGCTGGCGCTGCCAAAGGTGCTGTGATAAGTTACTGCAGGATCACAGGGGCCTAGTGAGCTCAATAAAATACATGTTTCCACGGGACATAAAAGCGTCATCCGTGACCAGCACGTTAACCTCCGGCTGCAACTGTGATGGCATTATTAAGACAGAAAACACCACCTGACTCCATTAATGGAAACATGTTCCTGCAGTGAAGCAACTGTACCTGTAAATGACACAACACAGAAGAGATGATGCCCTAATAAATGTCAGTGCAGAAAAATGCACCAACATATTTTGTGCATCACCACAGTCACGTATTTGGAGCGCAACTAAACAATGTTTTGCATTTATTTGTTTTTGCATGACTCATACCTCAGTCATTGTGTAATTGCTTACTGCTGAGGTACTGTCATCATGTGCCATCAATCTGTCATTAATATTTCATTTAGAGACTGAAAAAATCTATCCATCTACTGTTTTTTTCATTCATTACTTTAAGTCAGGGGTGTCACACTCATTTTAGTTCAGGGGCCACATTAAGCCAAATTTGATCTGAAGTGGGCCGAACCAGTAAAATAATAAATAACATAAAATAATGTCAACTCCAAACTTTTCTCTATGTTTTAGAGCAAAAAAAGTAAAATTATGTGATGAAAATGTTTACATCTACCAACTATCCTTTAAAACAATATGAATAACATGAACAAACTGAAATTTCTTAAGAAAACTAAATGCAATTTTAACAACATTATGTCTCAGTTTATCATTTAAACATGTAAATTACAACTTACAGACCACAGTGGATCAACAAATAGACAAAACATTTAATAACAGACAGAATATTGTTAAAATTACAATTCAGACATTTTAAAATGTTCATATTTGTTGAGGTTTTTTGCGTTTTTGTGAAATGTTAGTTTGTTTTAGTGTAAATACAGTAAAATGACATGAAAATATTTACATTTACAAAGACAAAAATTTTGAGTTGTGAGTATTTATAGGTTATTATGATAGTATTTTACTGATCCGACCCACTTAAGATTAAATTGGTCTGTATATGGAACCTGAACTAAAATGATTAATATCTTCAGTGTAATTTTTGCGTTTCACAAATTCATCCCAAGGTGCCGGACTGGACCCTTTGGTGGGCCGGATTTGGCCCCTGGGCCACGTGTTTGACACCTGTGCTTTAAGTGAATCATACACTAATCTGAAAAAATCAATCATAATTAATAGAAATATACCAGCAAACAAGTAATACTACATATGCATTAAAGGAGTGACACAGAACAGCAGAGGTTATGTTTTCATCGGGGTTTGTCTGTCTGTTAGCAAGATAACGCAAAAAGTTATTAACAGATTTTGATGAAATCTTCCGGAAATGTTGATACTGGCACAAGGAACAAATGATTAAATTTTGGTGGTGGTGATGGGGGGGGGCTGATTTGCCTAGGCGGAGGTCTGCGCTCTCCGAATGCTTTTCTAGTTTTTTTTTTTTTAATGGAATAATGCATTTTAAAACATTTCCCTGTGGTCTACATAAACTGTAAATGCTATGCATGAATTCATAAATTAAATTCCTCATTGTACATAAATTAAACATTATCCTGTACTTAAAAACATAAAACTGAGTCATCTTTAGAAACTGCAAAGCAAGGTTCTAATAGTTTTGGATTTTTCATTATAGTTTAGTTTTATTTAGTTTTGACTTTTTTTTCTCTTATTCAGTTAGTTTTAATTAGTTTTTAGAGCAGGTTTGCTAGTTTTTATTAGTTTTCGTTATTTTCTAAATGCTTAGTTTTATTTTACTTTTAGTATTAATTTTACTTTTGTCGTATCTTTTATCTTCTTCGCCGTCATATTCAAATAAATCCCATATAGAACTCTGCTTTCTCCCAACTTTAGTCTCCATGTTTCCAGGTAGAGAAGATGAGAAGACGACTATAAACGACAAATGACGAGAAGCGACGGACCATTAAGTACCGTACGGTGCCGCTAGCTAAAATTGCTAGAGCGAAATAAATTGATTTCATATCAATCCGATGTTGACAAAAGACGAAAACGAAGGGAATTTGATCCATAATTTTTATAAGTTTTAGTTAGTTTTGTAAGCACACAATACAGTTTCAGTTAGTTATCGTTTTTTCTTTTAATTATAGTTTTTATTTATTTCAGTTAACAAAAATGTTTTTACAATTTTAGTTTTTGTCATTTCGTTAGTTTTCGTTAACGATAATAACCTTGCTGCTAAGCAATGACAGATACAGTTTTCTCCTACAGTAAGTACCTGTAATGAACCTGCTGTAGGATCAGCTTCCACTATGTACAACGGCCTCTACCAGATTAAGTCTGCAGGGTCACTGGAAAGTTGAGCTAATATGCAGCTTCCACTAATTATCCGTAGAGACCCACAATGCATCAGACTTAGAAGCGTCTTGTGACTCGATCAGGAGAATTAGACGGGACCGTGTCATCTGTCGAACCGGGCCTACGTTCCCATGAGCGTTAAGATGAAGACGGCCTCCTGATGCGACACATCTGTGTCCTCACCGTCTCGCTCCCCTTCATTCTGTTTCTCACTAAGGCAGTTTCCCAGTGTCCCTGACCCTAATAACCCAAATTCCTGCCTGATTAAGTTGGTTTTAAAAGGAAGCCACACAGAGAGCGGTTGGGTGAGCCTCACCTTAAATGGGAACACATTTTAGCCGCGTTGGAGCGATGATCAGAGGGTAGGATTTCACTTTCCGGTGTTTGTGAGGATGGCGGTGCTTAAAAGGCCGCAAGGAGGACAAAGGGAAAGAAGAGACGGGGATAAAAGGTAATAGACTGGAAACATGCGGCAAACACAGAGGAAACCTGTTTCTTTCTGTTCTTTTATCTCCTCTCAAACAAACTGGACAATGTTGATATTTCAATAACAATATGTCGGCTTTACACACATGCACATACACCCTCATCTAGTGCCATGTTTTGGAGTAACTATTACATGTGATTATGTGTAACTACGAACACATAATCACATGTATTCTTTAGAGCAAAAAGCTTGTTGTTCCTTTGCATCTTTTCATCATGCAGGAAGTGAACTGAACAGAAAACTGAGTAGAATATCATAGAGATAGATGCCTTACAGGATTTGTCCTTCTGTCTGCACAGCTCTGTTCATCTGACAGAATGCACTTCAGAGTGTGTGTATATTTGTGGCTCTTTTGCTTTAACCCACGTTTCACCTGAAGATTCAAATCAAATGCCGGGTTTAAAGGTTTAATAACACTTGCTTGTACTTGTGAGAAGTTGCATTTAGTTAGTTTTGTGTTCTGGTCATTCGTCGGTGTTATCGGACTGTATTTCAAAGCTAACAGTAGCAGTGGTGTAGTCCAGGGGATACAGAGTATACCTACTTATTTTTCAGTCAGCTTTGCATATACCCACTTCTAAATCCCCCTGATGCGCGACATTCAGTAGTATCTGCAGCCAAATTGCCCATTATTTCCCCTCGAATGGTGAAGCCATGACCCGCCCTACTCTGCCTCTAATTGGCTAGTACTCGCTGCCTTTACCGATTAGATTGGTTAACTTTAGGCATGAGGACTGATGAGCCAATCAGAGGCAGAGTAGGGCGGGTCATGCCAAGAAAAATATTGATAAGTAGCGCTGGCCACCTCTGGAACCTGATTGGACACCTCAGGTCCCAGTTCCATCCCCCTGATTGACAGATCACTGCACGTCACGTTGAAAGATGCACAATTATTGGAAATGCGAACGAGAAAGGCAAAATAAACGTATTTCAAGTGAGTGACACATGTCGAGAGAACCTTCTTTCATGGAACACATAATTCTAAGGTAAGTTTTAAGGTGGTTTCAGAATGAGTCACTGTTTTAAACTACTGGCCACATGACTGCACATTTAGAGAAGAGAGTTTGTCGCCAACAGTTAAACTATGTGAGTAGGCTAACGTTATAAAGGGCTAACATTATCCTGTATTTGCCTCATGTTGAATACATTTACATTCATGCAGCTGCTTGTGTGACCAGTAATACCTACAAACTGCTCCTGATCAAGTCATGATAATTTTATAAAAATGAGAAAATACTACTGATGGATTTTTGGGTAAACTAAATAGAGTAGTCTTATATGTCACTGTTTCTAAAACAGGGCATTTTTTCTGGACTAAATAGGAAAAAATTGAGAGTACACACTTATCCAGGGACAACGACACCACTGAACAGTACTGCACACTGCTGCTGCTGTAGAAGAGACACTGACAAAACTCAAGTCGGTGATGGTTATCATAGTGAATTAAAGGTTCAATATGTAAGACTTGTGCATCCTTGTGTTAATGTGTTATGCTAAATGCACTGCAAATTATTTGGTTCTTACCAAGATAACAAAAAAAAAAAAAACAACTTAGATTTAGAAGTGTTAGATAATTTCTTGATTCATTCATTTTCTGAACCCGCTTCATCCTCACTAGGGTCGTGGGGGTCACTGGAGCCTATCCCAGCTGCTTATGGGCGAAGGCGGGGTACACCCTGGACATGTCAGCAGTCATAGTTTGTTATTTATCTAAATTCTTGACAGTTTCAACATGTCATGCCCTGGACGTGTTTTTTTTTAACCTGGATGGAACAGAGCATGTGCAGAAAAGAGTGTGTGGGGTTGGAGAATGGAACAATACTTGGAGTTCAATGACTTAAGAGTGATTCTAATGCAATTTATCACAAATGCATGGGGCATCCAAAGACATTTTTTCCACCACTGTACCTTTGATTGACAAACATTGATACACCCTGGACATGTCCCCAGGTCATCACAGGGTTGACACACAGAGACAAACAATCATTCTCACATCCACACCTATGGGTAATTTAGATTAAACGATTAAAGGTGGGGTGCGAGATGTTTTCCTGGAGCATTTTTTACTATACTGACTAAAATCCCCTTCACACTCCGATTACAAGCAATGAATTAAATGCTCTTACACAAAAATAAAAAAAAATTAGTCACCTGTGGAATGGACAGGACTGAAAAAACACCATCCAATCATTTTGAGCGCCCAATCGAAATGATTGAACGGTGATATGTCTATCAAACTCAACTGCCATTTGTCCCTCCCCCCTCTGTGCGTACCCCTCTTGGTGCATGAATCGTGCGTTCTCAGAGGATTGGAGCACTTGTTCAGGAAACGAAGCCAGAGCCAGAGCTTGGCTATGTTAGTTATATTAGCAAGGAAATTTCCCCGGTAAGCTGTTTTGTCACCAAGGTTATTATCGTTAACGAAAAGTAACGAAATGACGAAAACTAGAATTGTAAAAACATTTCGTTAACTGAAATAAATAAAAACTATAATTAAAAGAAAAAAACGATAACTAACTGAAACTGTATTGTGTGTTTACAAAACTAACTAAAACATATAAAACCTGGATAAAATTCCCTTCGTTTTCGTCTTCGTCAATGTCGGACTGATATAAAATCGATTTATTTCCCTCAAGCAATTTTAGCTGCCGGCACCATATGATACTTAACGGTCCGTCACTTCTTGTCACTTGTCGTTTAGGCTTCTTCTGGTCCCCACTCTACCTGGAAATATGGAGACTAAAGTTGGGAGATAGCAGCAGAGTCCTGTCTGGGATTTATTTGAATTTGACGGTGAAGAAGAGAAAAGATATAATGAAACTAAAACTAAACTAAAATTAAACATTTAGAAAATAATGACAACTAATAAAAACTAGCAAACCTGCTCTAAAAACAAATTAAAACTAACTGAATTAGAGACAAAAAAGTCAAAACTAAATAAAACTAAACTATAATGAAAAATCCAAAACTATTAGAACCTTGTTTGTCACTAACATAAATCACTAGGAAATGTAACGTTAGCAGATACGTATGAACTGGGGCTGTTCTGTAAGAGCGGGGTGTTGGAGGAGACTGAATGAGGTATGCATGGATCAGGACCGGAGGCAGGGCCGCCGGAGCCAGGTGAACTGTTGCTGTGCAGCGCTCGTGAACTCTCAAGAACAAGCGTTGCACGTGCCAGTATTCTGGAGGCGTGGCTTCAGGGGGATGTCTGAAGAAAGGGGTTTGGACTTTTGAATTGAGTATTTTCAAAATGTAGCTTGCTCAAAACCGTTTCTCTAAGATCTCATACCCCACCTTTAACCCATCAGTGCATGTCTTTGGATGGTGGGAGGAAGCCGGAGTACCCTGAAAGAACCCACGCAGGCACAGGGAGAACATGCAAACTCCACACAGAACAGTCCCACTCCCCTCGACTGGTGTTGGAGGCACGAGTGCTAGCCACTGCACCACCGTGTTGCCCAGATAATTACCTCCACCAAGGAGGTTATGTTTTTGTCTGCGTTGGTTTGTCTGTTTGTCTGTCTGTTTGTGTGCAAGATAGCTCAAAAAGTTATGGACGGATTTGGATGAAAATTTCAGGAAATGTTCATACTGGCACAAGGAACAAATGAGTAAATTTTGGTGGTGATCGGGGGTGGAAGGGCCACTGATCTGCCTTGGCGGAGGTCTGTGCCCTACGAGTGCTTTTCTAGAAAAGACAGCGCAGACCCCCCCACCCCCAATCATCACCAAAATTTAATCATTTGTTCCTTGTGCCAGTATCAACATTTCCTGAAATTTTCATCCAGATCCGGGGCACTGATCTGCCTTGGCGGAGGTCTGCGCTCTCTGAGTGCTTCTAGTTTATCTTGTTTTATCTTGAGTTAATTTCTTATTTTAAGTGTTCATACATCTGCAGACATACTTATTTCTAGATTTAACAATCTTATTTCAAGAAATCTTTTGAAGTAAAATGATCTTGCAGCATGGACAGATATTTCACTTGTTTTAAGTACCTTTTTCCTCAAATTTAGTGTTTTTATCTTGCTTTTAGACACCCGTTTTTTGCAGTGTGCTACTTGTTTGTTGATGTTGGCTAACGTTGGCAAGAGTTGGAATTGAGCAGCGTGATGATATTAACAGAAAAACAACCCAAGTCCTTTACATATAAATCACTGTACGTGTTACGGCTGTCATTGTGATTGTAGGCAAATTAGACAGTAGTTAGCTTAGGAATCCAGTTAACCAACAACATGACACAACTGACTCCCTGGATGCATTCTTAGAAGTGGATCGCACACTCTGGGATGGCACTCCTTCATTTGAATGACAAGTTATTTATCTGTGCATAAGGCAATAACTTTTAGGCTTCAGTGTTATTGTTGTACATGTAGGTAAGCATTTCACCTGTTTGTATCTTCCTGTTCCGACCAGTGGGTGCACAGACTGCACTGCAACGACATCACAGAGAGTCAAATCTGGTTTTTGGTTTTTGTCTTGTCTGTTTTGTCCCACTGTCTTGTCTCGTCCTGTCTATGTACACTTTGAGCTATATGAGCCCTCCCTTTATGTAAATATTTACAAACAAGGAATGGATGAACATGTGAATATGAAGTTGGAGGTTGTTTCTTAAACACAAGCTGTAATTAAAAATAAAGTTGTCCTCCGAAGAGGGGTGGTGTTGGCAGGTTTAAGAAAAAAACAAACAAAAACAAACAAAACAGTCTGATCTGGGTGTTCAGATGCAGAACATATGTACATATAAAAATGTGTGTTATGAAACTAGTCAATAAACATGTATCATTTCAAACGTTTTTTGCAGTTGTACAGGGTGGGGAAGCAAAATTTACAATATTTTGAGGCAGGGATTGAAAGACAGTGTATGACCAATTAGTTTATTGAAAGTCATGACAATTTATTTGCCACAAGAAAATTGACATAATAGAAAATGTTTTTATTCTATGTGTCCTCCTTCTTTCTCAATAACTGCCTTCACATGCTTCCTGAAACTTGCGCAAGTGTTCCTCAAATATTCGGGTGACAACTTCTCCCATTCTTCTTTAATAGTATCTTCCAGACTTTCTTGTAATAGTTTTGCTCATAGTCATTCTCTTCTTTCCATTATAAACAGTCTTTATGGACACTCCAACTATTTTTGAAATCTCCTTTGGTGTGACGAGTGCATTCAGCAAATCACACACTCTTTGACGTTTGCTTTCCTGATTACTCATATGGGCAAAAGTTTCTGAAAAGGTATGGATAATAGTGTTAGGTATGATTATGACATCAATATATGTTTGGTTTCAAAACAATTGACGTAGTGCCTGCTGAGAAAAAACAACTAAATGTTCATTGTAAATTTTGCTTCCCCATCCTGTAGGTGTTTAACCCTTCATTCAGGCAAGTGACTATTTTTGGTCATTTCCGCAAACATTAAATATCAATCCCATGCCTCAGTGAGATCAAGAAGCATGTTGGCTTTTATAACACTACACAGTGATTCAGAGAGATTTTATAGACATTTTGAAGCTATTAATAGTGAATATGAGTGATTTTTGTCAGTTTATGACCTTTTAACAGTTGTTTTATTGAATGTCTTTACTTTTTAGCAAGTGCTGCTTAGATGTTTTATGGCAAGAGGAGGGAGACTAACACACTAAGGCTGAAATTTTGAATTTCAGAGGGTTTCAATGAGTGGCCTATAAAGTGTAAATAATCATGTCTTTTATTATCACAGTTGATGGTGATCGGGTACTTTTTGGG
The DNA here is from genome assembly GCF_902148855.1 of Sphaeramia orbicularis. Taxonomy (NCBI): domain Eukaryota; kingdom Metazoa; phylum Chordata; class Actinopteri; order Kurtiformes; family Apogonidae; genus Sphaeramia; species Sphaeramia orbicularis. Next base: position 16,072,034 of record NC_043973.1, on the reverse strand, counting down.
AACTAGGGATTCTTTTTCACCTCAGTACAGTAAATAGTCACAGTTCTAATTTGCAGCAACATTTCTTATTCTCCTAATACATGTATTTGGACAGGGGTGTCAAATTCATTTGAGTTCAGGGGCCACATACAAACTATGATCTAAAGTGGGCCAGACCAGTAAAATAATATAAGTAATAGGATCAGAATTTATAAATAATGTCAACTCCAAAGTTTTCTCTTATGTTTTTGAGTGAAAAAAAGTCAAATTCCATAATGGAAATGTTTACATCTACAAACGCTACTTGAGCACAACATGAACAACCTGGAAATTCTCAAGAAAAATAAGTGCAATTTTAACAATATTACACCTTAGTTTATCATTTATACATGTACGTCACAGCTTACAGATCACAGTGGATCTACAAATACACAAAACCTGTAGTAAGAGGCAGAATGTTGGTACAATTCCACATATTTCTCTTAAGACACAGGTGTCAAACATGCGGCCCGGGGACCAAATCCGGCCTGCTAAACGGTCTAATCCGGCCCGTAGGATGAATTTGTGAAATGCAACAATTACACTGAAGATATTAGCAATCAGTAGTGGTGTAAAAAATTCCCTGAAATTTCCCCCTATGGGACTAATAAAGGCATATCTTATCTTATCTTATCTTATCTTATCATAAAAATCATTTTAATTCAGGTTCCATACAGACACATACAGACCAATTAGATCTTAATTGGGTCAGACCAAAAAAATACTATCATTATAACCTATAAATAATGACAACTGCAGATTTTATCTTTGTTTTAAATGTAAAAAAGTAAAATTACATGAAAATGTTTACATGAACAAATTATCCTTTAACAAAAAATATGAATAACCTGAACAAATATGAACAATGGGAAATGTCTTGAGAAAAGTAAATGCAATTTTATCAATATTATACCTGTTACTAAATGTTTTGTGTAGTTGTAATTGTAGTGTAAGTTGTAATGCACGTGTAAATAATAAACTGATAAACTGAGGCAGTTTTCTTAAGATATTTCAAGTTATTCACACTATTCAGATTTTTAAGGAAGCGGTGTAGATAGAAACATTAGCATAATGTCATTTTACTATTTTCACTGGTATTTTACTGTTCTGGCCCGCTTGAGATCATACTGGGGTGAATGTGGCCCCTGAACTAAAATGAGTTTGACACCCTTGTCTTAAGACATTTCAGGTTATAGACATTTTTTGTAAAAGGCTAGTCTGTAAATGTAAACATTTCTGTGTAATTTTACCTTTTTTACACTAAAACAAAAAGAGGAATTTGCAGGGTTTTTTTATTTATAGGTTATTATGATAGTGTTTTACTGGTCTGACCCACTTAAGATTGAATTGACCTAAAATGATTTTAACACCATCGATTGTTAATATCTTCAGTGTAATTTTTGCATTTAACAAATTCATTCCATGGGCCGGATTGGACCCTTTGGTGGGCCGGTTTTGGCCCCCTGACCACATGTTTGACACCTGTGTATTAGGAGATTACTTTGTGCATTGCTTTGTGCAGTAATCTCAACCTGGCTTTTCTGCCTCCATCCATAACAATATACAGTCTACTCTCGTTATACCGCCAACTTCCGTTCACGGCCAAATTGGCGGTATAGCGAAAATGGCGTTACAACGGGTTGCGTCCATAATGTGCATGTCTTTACTATATGATGTCTATGCTGCCTCCGTTAACCCGTTCTAATTGCGTTTCTAAATAAATCTTGATTCTGTTATGTTGTAAGGGATCATTTAAAGTGGGGAACATTTTAAGCATTATTATACCGTGTCGGGAAATGACACCCCATCATCTTGAGGCTTTGGCTTAATCCCACGTCCTCTTCCCAACATCCTGACCTACTGAGTGTTCTGCGATAAATGAACGGTGGCCGTTCCGTAGACCTACTTGTAGCTTGTTGCGATCAGCGTCTGGCGCGTTTGTTTCAGTGCATTGTTAAAATTTATGTGTACTCGATGGCAATCACGCTGGCGGTATAACGGTCGGGAAATCAATGGTATAAGTGTTGTTTGTGCATGGAACTGGGCTGGCGGATGGCGATAGGCGGAAATGGCGGTAGCTAATGGAAGAATGCATTGGGGATTTTTGTGCAATGGTTTTGGTCGGCGGTGAGCGAAAATGGCGGTTTAACGGCGGGCGGTTTAACGAGAGTAGACTGTACATTATATGAACTAAATGTCATCTAAAATTAATGTTTATTTGTAACATAGTATAGCAAACCATTACATGATCAAAAATATCCACAATGTAGACAACCAAGACTGTCATTAGCGTCAGAAATCAATTATCTAATGTCAACAAATGAAAAGCTCCACAAAACAGACCCCGACTCTAACATCACAGAAGTAAATACATATTGAATATGAACACATATTTTACATTTTGCCGACCTTCCATAGACTACACACACAGTGAATTCCCTTCTCCCACTCGCCCCCCCCCCCCCCCCCACACACACACACACACACACACACACACACACACACTCTTACGACCTTTTGTTGCTCCCATCTCGTGTTGTTATTTCTCCAAATTAAGCCCACACTGAGCCTGAGAGTAGAAGTCAGAAAAGTGGCCATCAGTGACACACACACACACACACACACATACACACACACACACACTGGTCATTATTATCGTGTCTTGAGTCTGAGTGAACCAGCGCTCTCCAAAGTGTTTCCATGTCGCCCGCTTGTGCCCCAGACAGGCTGGTTTTAATGACCTGGCCTGATAGTTCAAAGCAAACCTCAGACGCTATGATTAATGAATGTGACCTGCTAATTTCAGAAGAATACAGCTTATTGTATCAAAAACCTTCACAAACACCGCACTAGGCCAGTTAACATTCTTCTGTATTTTGAGAAAAAAGTTGTTTTAAGAAGGGGCGATTTTACGATAAGGACAGGAGTTTGCTTTATGTTTCATCAGCGGCTCCAAAAGTATTAACTGCTGCTTTGTTCTAAATAATTTAAGCTGTTTGAACTTGAAGAAGCCAAAGTGTTCAACAACTACAAAACAGTTCAAGATCAGAGACAGAAATCATTCCCGCAGCATACTTACACAAGATTGTCCACTCCTACACAGCAAGGAAACTCCGAAAAACAGAAGTAGCATGGGAAGCATTTGTCTGAAGGAATACATCTAACAAATTGAAATTCCTTTTTGTCAGATCATGCCTCCTTCAATTTGCCCTGGAGGAATCACTGTGGTTCGCTGCGTACTCTAAGCACTTCCAGATTGAAGTTGCCCTGTGGCACTTCAGGTTGCATAATCAATCTCTCTCTCCATTAGGGTTGGGACAAAACAACCAGAGTAACGTTACACACAGAGTCGGTGGGACACAGCTGAAGACATGGTTCCCTGCACAAAGCGCACATCCATCTTTTAGTGACACATATTCACTAATCTGAAAACACGGCACATCCCTGTAATGTTTAAAGGTTTCAGTATATACAGGGTGACACAAAAAAACGGGAACTTTTTAACAATCCAATAAAACCAAGAGTGATGGAAGAAAAATATTTTATTCATAGTAATTGAAACCTTAAAACATGCCATTTAAGAAACAATGATGGAATTTTCATTTTTTTAAAATTACTTCCTGTAGATGGCGTCCTCCTGTACGAATGCATTCTTGAAATCTGCTGTTGAGATTCCTCATTGACCGCTGCAACATCTCAGCTGGGATACTGTGAATTTCATCCTGAATTCTCTGTTTTAACTCATCCACAGTTCTTGGTCGAGTCGTGTACACTTTACTCTGAGATAGCCCCGCAAGAAAAAATCACAAACGAACAAATCTGGCGATCTAGGGGGCCAGGGAACGTTAGCGAATCTTGAGATCACACGGTTACCGAACAATTCTTGCACAGCCGCCAGTGGTTACTAAAATGGGGGTGTGTTTACTTGCTCAAGGTCACTGTCTCGCAGTGCTGCCACTTGCTCATATCTGCCAATACGCACTTCAAAAATTTCCGTTTTTGGGTAATTTTTTTTGGGTCATTTTTTTTGTAACCCATAGTAACCACTGGCGGCTGTGCGAGAATTGTTCGGTAACCGTGTGATCTCAAGATTCGGTAACGTTCCCTGGCCCCCTAGATCGCCAGATTTGTTCGTTTGTGATTTTTTCTTGCGGGGCTATCTCAAGAGTAAAGTGTACACGACTCGACCAAGAACTCTGGATGAGTTAAAACAGAGAATTCAGGATGAAATTCACAGTATCCCAGCTGAGATGTTGCAGCGGTCAATGAGGAATCTCAACAGCAGATTTCAAGAATGCATTCGAACAGGAGGACGCCATCTACAGGAAGTAATTTTTAAAAAATGAAAATTCCATCATTGTTTCTTAAATGGCATGTTTTAAGGTTTCAAGTACTATGAATAAAATATTTTTCTTCCATCACTCTTGGTTTTATTGGATGGTTAAAAAGTTCCCGTTTTTTTTGTGTCACCCTGTATGAGAGAATGCAAAAACCTGTGACAGTGTGTTTGATGATACAATGTCTCACGGTTTGAGCTTCATCTCTCTGTAACAAATGAAGTTTCTGGAATAAGTCGTTCAAATTAAAAATCATCATCTTACAATATGAAATTAAACAAATAAAAAAGGATGCACCAAAAATGGAGGACTGGATAGAGGTTATAGATGACACCTATAGGATGGAGAAGTTGACTTTTTCTGTCAGACTTGATTCAGACAAATTCAAGAATTATTGGAAAAAAAACTGGGTTGATTTTGTAACAAATTTGACCAGGAACCAAAGGTCCCTGATGGCTCAGTTGCGTACAGGAATCCTTTCCTTGACCTTAGAAACTGGGAGATTTACCCAAACCCCAGAAGAAAACAGACTTTGTGGACTGTATGATTTGGGGGAAGTGGAAAATGAATCACATTTTTTTTTGTATTGTCCTCTATATGATGAACTGAGAGCCTCTTTGTTTGATGACATGTTTATCTGAAATCCTGATATGTTCTGGAGCACTGAGGATGACAAAATGAAATGGTTGTTTAGTTCAAATGTATATAAATTATCATTATTTGTTTGTAAAGCCTGGAAAAAGCAGCAGATGTGTTTGTTTAACCCTTTCATGCATGAATTGTGAGAACCTTAGTCAAGATTTTTTTCTTCAGTGTTTTTTTTTCCTCCTTAGGCACGAAAAAAAAACAATGAGATCGAGTTTTTTTTTCCTATGGAGTTACAAAAATTTCCATGCATTTAATTTTTGAAGTAAAGAAACATGTGTTTAAAACCCAATATCAGAAAGTGATGTGAAAACAATGAAATAAAAACATTTTTAATGCTGCTAATCTGATGTCTTCTCACATTTTAACATATTCTAATGCCAGTAAGTACTCACTTCATGGAGATAATATGCAAAAAAAAAAACTTCTTGTCTAACAAATAACAATTGATTTACACTCAAACATGTTAGTGCAGATCAGGTTTATCAAAAACAGCAAAGTTACAGTAATGGTCTGAATGTCAGTGTATGGGATGGTGCATTAGTGTTCACTGTGTTGGCTGATATGGAACTAAAACATCAAAACCCATTAAAATACAAGAGAACAGCTGGAGAAGAACTGTCCACTGGAGTGACCTATACATGAAAGGGTTAAATAGGTCAGTACTTTTTTTTTTTGTTCATATCTATTGTGCCTATTGTCTGGTATTTGATTTTTGGTTTGTATTTAGAGTGTCTTATAAGCCCATGTAAGGGCTGGGCATGTGCTTTATGCAAGACACAGTAATAAAAACATTCATTCATTCATGTAACACTATTAAGAGCTGGTTGGTGCTAAACACTTTAAATGTTCGGTGTTAATCTTATACAAGGGAACAGGGTTTCTGAAAGGAAATAATGGAATGGGAAATATACTTGTTATTTCCCATTAACTCTATGTTAGGTTACTGTGTATATTTTTACTATTTCTATCATTGCTCCCTTGTATGAGTATGTTTGGTTTTTTTTTTTTTTTTTTTTTTTTTTTTTTTTTTACATATATAGAAGTTATATACATGATGTAAAATGCTGATAAGATAATGCTACCTGAAAAAAAATTAAAAAATAAATTAAAGAAATAGTATGCAACCATTCTCAAGACGGTAAAAACTGAAAGCATTTTGAAATGTGTTATAGGTTGTGCATCTGTATATTACACTCTGTTTTCATCCACAATATGTATGCAAACTGCATTACACTGAAAATAATACTTCTGGCAATGAACTGAGACACATTTTATACTGTTATGAAACTGAAAATGGTAATGAAAGGGCTTTATTAATGTTAAAGATCACAGTATAAAGATAGAGGGTCTTAATACTTATATTACATCAATATTCTGTTTTACATGCTGATGTGTTCTCATTGTTCTCACCAAGTTTCTATGTGTTGTCCATTACCTTTCTGCTCTTGTTCTGCCCAATGCTGGTATCTGCTGTTCTTTACCATTTGTGGTATTGTAGTTTTCATACCATTGTTGGTATGGAATTATTATAATGTAAGTTAACATGGTAACACCACCATGAATGTACTTTGTTTCTATTTTTCACACACATTTTGTTTATATAATGTAAATACTGTTGAATGAGTTTATTCTAATTTGGTATAGGCCTATTTGTTCACTGTTCTGGCTTGAAGTATAATGATAGGAGGAAGTATTTAAAACTTTTTTATGTTAAGTTATTGATGAGAAGTGGGGGATGGGATTAAATAAGTTTTCGTCTTCCCACTCCTTTTCAGGTGTGAATGAATGAATTTGAATTTTGAACTTGCATGTATCCTGTTGAACACTGTAAAAAAAAAAAACTGCAAAAAAAACAGCAATATTCTGGCAGCAGGGGTACCAAAAAAATACTGTTAAATAACCGAAAATAATCATCTCATAATAATACGGTAATTTTCCATAATTAAAATACAGTTTTTTATCCTAACTTTACATGAGATTTTGCATATTTTCATATTTTTTGACTTTTTAATGTTTAACAAAGAATATTTACCTATAATTACCTATATATATATATATATATATATATATATATATATATATATATATATATATATATATATGTATATATATATATATAAATAAATAATTTTCAGTGAGACTAAGTTGGACAATCCACTGATAAAAACTGTATTTGGACAGTTTATCAGTGCTTATACATGTTATACATTCACAAAAATACATTTATTCAACATTTTTGTTGTGAAACCTCCCGTAATTACACAAGATATTTGTGAATTAACAAACAAGTTTTGTTAAACTTACAGAACAAATACTTCTTTTACAGTTAATTGTCAGTAATTTTATCTGGTTTAAATTTTTTTTTTTTTTTTTTTTTTTACAGTATTAAACTTTAAATTAACAGTTTAATCTCATAAATAGGAAAGAAATATTTGTGAAATTATGATACATTTGCAAATGTATTTTAACTGTATTTTTCTGTGAAAAAAAAAACTCTTGTAAAAAATGGAAATTTTATGGTTATTCACAGTTACAGTTTTTTTCATGTTATTTTACATTTGATGTGTAAAATCAGTCTATTTTTGTAATTTCATTGTTATTTTCCTGTATCTTAAAAATACAGCAAAAATCTGTAATATAAACACTGAAAATTCCGTTAAATTACAGATTGTTTTTTACAGTGAATGCTCAAAATAAATGAATGAATGAATGAATGAATGAGTGACTTTGAAAGGGATAATTCCTGTTAACTCAGTGTGGTAGACCTGTCACTCCTGTGTTCTGCTTTGGTCAAAGGAACCTGAAGAGAGACACTGACAGAGCTTCAGTTCCTCATTTAAAAGAATCATTTGTTTATAAAGTAAAACCATGAAAATATTCTAAACATATGTGGTGTAACCTCATACTGATGTGGACCTTTTTTGCTGCTGTTTACAGTCGTATATGTGGGTACATCATCCTCCAAACTGGACTGTGCTGACTGTTCCTCATACAAACCCACTTCCACTATCCAAAGTAATTCATTAAACAGATCATTCAGCTTCAGCAAAAACGTATGATATACAGATGACTATAGATACACTCATGTACATGGTTTCGTGTACACACATATAGGCCTGAGTCTGTTTTAGTTTGTTCTACTCTGAGCCTTAAAGCTGCAGGAGATCAAATGTCCACCTTCCTTCTGCAGCTCTCTCCTCTTTGTCCAAATCAAAGACTAAAAATAATAAAGTAGATGATCTAGCACTGTTTCACACTGTTACAGAAAAGTGAAGCCACTTGTCTCTGCAGCCCCCGTCTGCAGACTGTACAGACGGGGGCTGCTACAGAACGGGGTAGAAGTCAAGGTAATTATGGTATTTTTGCCCAATGATGCCAAAAAACTACCAATTACTGCAACTTTTACTGTTTTCCAGTAAACTGAGGCTCGTTTAAGGATTAGTACGTAGGATTTTGTGGTGGTTTGTGGTGAGGTTACATGTTGCAACCGACTGAACTTCCCAGTCTGTCCATGCATATGAGGCTACATTCAGACTGCAGGCCAATGTGGCCCAGATCTGATTTCTTTTGCCCATATGTGACCTGTATCCGATCTGTTAAAGACAGTTTGAACAGCACAAGTCTGATTTTTTTCAAGTCTGACCCAGCCCACTTTCATATGTGGTTCTAAATCCGATACATATCTGACATTTACCTCTGCCAAGGAGGTTCTGTTTTTGCCGGTGTTGGTTTGTCTGTTTGTCTGTGTGCAAGATAACTTCAAAAATTATGGACGAATTTGGATGAAAATTTCAGGAAATGTTGATACTGGCACAAGGAACAAATGATTAAAATTTGGTGGTGATGGGGGGGTGGGGGTGGGGGGTGCAAGTGTCAAACATGTGGCCAGGGGGCCAAATCCGGCCCGCCAAAGGTTCCAGTCTGGCCCTCGGGATGAATTTACAAAGTGCAAAATGCAAAAATTACCTCAACGATATTAACGGTCAAGAGCATCAAACTCCAAAGTAACAGCATAATAACCCAGAAATAATGAGTCCAAATGTTCTTCTTGGTTTAATGTGAGAAAAATCATGATATTTTGCCTCTAAATAATGGCAACACCAATTTTTTTCTCTTTGATTTATTGCAAAGAACATTAAATTCTGATATCCTTTAATAATAAAATGTCAATAACCTGAACGAATATGAACAACCTGAAATGTCTAAAGAAAAATAAGTGTAATTTTAACAATATTCTGCCTGTTTAGTGTCTTTGTAGATCTGATCCGTAATGCACATGTATAAATCATAAGTTGAGACATAATATTGATCAAATTGTACTTATTTTTCTTCAGAAATTTCAGGTTTTTTTCAGTTATTCACATCTTTTTTGTGTTGAATAGAAATAGTTTCATCATTTAATGTTATTTTTTGCACTAAAAAATTTGGAGTTGTCATTATTTATAGGCTATTATGCTATTATTTTATTGGCCCGCTGGAGATCAAATTTGGCTGAATGTGGCCCGTGGAGTAAAATGAGTTTGACACCCCTGGCCTTGGCGGAGGTCTGCGCTGTCCGAGTGCTTTTCTAGTTTCCAATGCAACTTCAGTTTGAATGGCTGGGTCGCATTTATCGGACCTTTACGTCATTGAAATGCAACAAACATCACAATTCTGCTTCCCAGGAGGAGGTTTACTTGTGTAAACACAGTGCGTGCCTGTGTGGTCACGTATCCCGTCAGGACCTCTTTTGTGCATGTGGGTCACTTCAGGGTCGCATTCAGTTCATACTCAAATCTGACAGAAGTCAAATTTAACCCTTTCATGCATGAATTATGAGACCCTTCATCAAGATTTTTTTTCCTGAGTGTTTTTATTCCTTTTCAGGCATGAAAAAACAATGTTATTGAAATTTAATTTTTTTTATGACCCTATTTTTCATGGATTGACAAAAATATCCACTCAGCTGGACACCATGCATTTAATTTTTGAAGCAAAGAAACATGCATTTACTGTCATACTGTGTGAAAACGATGACATAAATGTTTTTTTATAATCTGATGTTTTCTCATATTTTAACATACTATAACGATAGTTATTACTCACTCAAATAATATACAAAAAAAACCCAAAACACAACTTTTTTTTTTTTTTTTTTTTTTAAACCTTTTAATTACAGTCTAATAACAATTAGCCATTTATTTACACTCAAATATGTTGCTACAGATCAGGTTTCTCAAGAACTGCAAAGGTACAGTAATGGTCTGAATGTCAGTGTATTATGGGATGGTGCATAAGTATCCACTGTGTTGGCTGATATGGAACTAAAACAACAAAACCCATGAATATACAAGAGAAAAGCTGTAGAATAACTGTCCTCTGCAGTGACCGCTATGCATGAAAGGGTTAATGTGTAATATGAACAAGCATACAAAAAAACTGGATTTCACCAAAAAATCTGAAATGTGCATTAAGACCTTCTGTCTGAACGTAGTCTAGGAGAACATGCACAGTAGCCTCAGTAACCTGTAAGACCCCGTCTACAGCCAGTGTTTGGTTTGCTTGTTTTGAACACTGTAGAAACATGGCAGCTCCCACTCCCACTGTAGATACAAAGGGTCAAGTTACACATGATTCTAAACCAGGGGTCTCAAACATGTGGCTCGGGGGCCAAATGCGGACCGCCAAAAGTTCCAATCTGGCCTGTGGGATGTTTTTGCAAAGTCAAAAATTCCACAGTCTTGAATTCAATTAAGCAAAAAAAAAAAAAAAAAAAAAAGATCTTGAATTAAGGAAAAAATGTTGAATTAAGCAAAAAAAAAATCTTAAATTAAGTTAAAAAAAAAATCTTGAATTAAGCCAAAAAAAATCTTGAATTAAGCCAAAAAAAAAATTAAATTTAGCAAAAAATCTTGAATTAACAACTTAAAATTGTTTCCTTTGTTTTAGTGCAAAAAATAACATTCAATTATGAAAACATTTACGTTTACAAACTATCCTGTAACAATAAAATCTGAATAACCTGAACAAATATGAACAACCTGAAATGTCTAAACAAAATTAAGCACGATTTGAACTATTTTCTGCCTGTTCGTCAGTGTTCAGTGTCTTTGTAGATCTGATCCATAATGCACATGTAGAAATGAGAAGTTGAGGCAGAATATTGTTAGAATTACACTTATTTTTCTTAAGAAATTTCAGTTTTTTCAGGTTATTCACATCTTTTTTGTTTAGTTTATAAAAGTAAGTATTTTCATAATTTAATGTTTTTTTTTTCTTTACACTAAAACAAAGACAAAAGTTTGGAGTTGTCATTATTTATAAGTTATTATGTTATTATTTTACTGGTCCAGCCCATTTCAGATCAAATTTAGCTGAATGTGGCCCCTGAACTAAAATGAGTTTGAGACCCCTGTTCTAATCTCATGCAAACATAGTTATTAATGTTATCTCATTCCTGCAGAAAGATCCTGATATTTTTCTTAGGATCAAGTGTAGAAGTCAATAACGTAATAACAGCCCATATCGTAATAACGACCCATAAAGTAATAAATTTGCCATTTTTAAAATGTAATAGGCCAGTAACGTAATAACTGACCAATAATGTAATAAAAGTCCTGAAATGATAGCGTAATAACTTTTGGCCAATAACGTAATAACTTATTACGTTATCGGTTGGTTATTACGTTATTGGCCTGATAAAAAAAAATTCTTTGCAAATGTAATTAATATCACTGTATTTAAGTTCCATTTATTAGATATAACTGTGATAAAATCTCTCTCTCTCTGTCTCTCTCTGTCCACGTATTTATCTATTTAACTTGATGGTTAAAATGATCTCTAGTCCTGTCTGCTGCTCCTTAGCCTTTCAAACTATCTCCAAACGAAATGGAAGCACATGGTTGCAAACACAGACAATGGTATGATATGAAATATGTATGACATGTATGACATGTAACTCACTCTTGAAGATAGTAATTTTTTTTCACTGTTAAGGATTTTTTTGATTTCCCATAATTGACCACTAGATGGCAATGGTGTGATATTGACTTTCTTCAGTTGTCCAAACTTCTTTGCTTCCTTTCTAGGACACATGTTGAAAGGTAATCGGTGATCAGTTTTCTTTGGTGAACAGTTCATTTTGTTGAAATTCGTGCATAAACCACGTACAAACTTATATATTTAATGCAACAGGATATAACATTATTGACAGTGTATTCAAAATTAACTGACTATCTAGCTAACTGTTGGCTAGTTATTAGCATTATTAACTATTACAGTTTGATCATATCATTGGGTATAAACATTTTTAAAGAAAAGTGTGTATGTATGTCTATGTATGTCTGTGTATGCATGTGTGTGTGTGTGTGCGCACATCTGGTAAATTTTGTGGAACGGAATGGAGAAATTGAACATATCAAATATAGGACAAACCCTTAAAAAGGTTTACTATCGTCAAGAGTGACTTACATGTCATACATATTTCATATCATACCATTGTCTATGTTTGCAAACATGTGCTTCCATTTTGTTTGGAGATAGTTTGAAAGGCTAAGGAGCAGCAGACAGGACTAGAGATCATTTTAACCATCAAGTTAAATAGACAAATACATGGAGAGAGAGAGAGAGAGAGAGGGACATTTTTTTTCACCGTTATGTCTTATAAATGAAACTTTTATACAGTGATATTAATATATTATTACTTTATTGGCTCAGTTATTACATTTGCAAAGACATTTTTTTTTAATCAGGCCAATAACAATAATAACGAACCGATAATGTAGTAAGTTATTTCATTATTGGCCAAAAGTTATTACGTTATCGGTTCAGGACTTTTATTACATTATTGGTCAGTTACTACATTATTGGCCTATTACATTTAAAAAATGGCAAATTTATTATGTTATGGGTCGTTATTACGTTATCTGTTGGTATTACGTTATTGCAGAGGTGTCAAAGTCATTTTAGGTCACAGGCCACATTCAGCCAAATTTGATCTGCAGTGAGCCGAACCCTTAAAATAATAACATAATAATATATAAATAATGTCAACTCCAAACTTTTCTCTATGTATTAGAGCGAAAAATTAAATTTACATTATGAAAAGGTTTAAATCTACAAACTATCCTTTCAAAAGATGTGAATAACATGAACAAACTGAAAAAATAAGTGTAATTTTAACAATATTCTGCCTCAGTTTATCATTTACACATGTACATTATAACTTACAGATCACAGTGGATCTACAAACACAAAATATTTAATAACAGACAGAATATTGTTAAAATTGTACTTACTTCTCTTAAGACATTTCAGGTTATTTACATTTTTTTTTGCAAAATTCTACTTTGTTTTAGTGTAAATACATGAAAATATTTACATTTACAAAGAGAAACATTTGGAGTTGTCATTATTTATATGCTATTATGATAGTATTTTACTGGTCCTGCCCACTGGAGATTGAATTGGTCTGAATGTGGAACCTGAACTAAAATGATTGTTAATATCTTCAGTGTAATTTTTGCATTTCACAAATTTATCCCAAGGGCCGGACTGGACCCTTTGGCGAGCCGGATTTGGCCCCCGGGCCGCATGTTTGACACCTGTGCGTTATTGGCTTCTACAACAAGGAACAAAATGCCTAATTCATGTCGTATCAGAGCAAGAAATCCGAGCTTTATAATGATTTTGGTTAAAATAAGTTCAGCCTTTTTTCCTATATTTCTCATGTATCATCCTCAACTGATGTGAAAGAAAGCTGCCACCTTACACAGCAACTAAATCTTAATGTTGGTAATGGAATAATTGTAGGAATATTTAGCAAATCAGGCTCTATAAATGACTGCTTAAACCACTTGGACTCAAAGACAAACAGTTCCAGAGCCTGTTTTCAGCCACAATGGCTCCAAATGCATTTATAAGAGCTGTTCTACATGAATGAGTGGTAAAAAAAATAGAAACGTTTTGTTGTTTATTAGTGTTTCACTGGCACTCACTGAGCCCGAGGAGTAACACAGAGCAACAACAGAGCAAGAAAGAGTTAAACTCATAACAGAAACAAACCGCACGCTAGCTCTCGTAAAGCTGCATGCCAGCTAAAACAAACCAGACCACACATCAGGAGGCTGCTGCTAAAGAGAAGACGCCGGCTCGCTGTACCTGACCCTCGGCAGGACTGTCGACCCCCTGACCTTTGACTGGAGGAAGTGAAAGCTGTGGCAGTGTGACGGCAGAGTGTGAGATGCCTGAGGCTGAGCTGATGCTCTCATGTTCAGCCTGAGAACAAACCGAAGATTTTCAAACACACGACTAAAGAAAAACAAGGTTGTTCCACGACATGTTTTCACACTTTTTAAAGGAGATGTGCAACATGTCTCAGGTGATCCCAAAGCTGTCGTACAAATACAACAGCAGTAACCACATGAGAGGACGGTAAAACACCAGAGCAGGATTCAACTCTGAGGCTCATCTGAGTTCTGCGTGCATGACTGACATTGTATGTATGAGTGGGTGAGTCAGGGGGTTCCTGAGTCAGAGGGTAAGTATGATGGTAACCAACCAATGGGTGAGTCAGAGCTACACCTTTCAATGACTAAACCCATCATGTGGGGTGACAAGTGTCACAAACTGAGCATTTTAACATCTAACATCCACCAGGTGAAGGTCGACCTATGTAGGGGTTCGGCTTACATCTGAGCAGGTTTGAGCAGAAGAAGTTTAGGTTGTGGTTTAGGGACATAAACACTGAAACTAGAGGATGTTCCTGGAAAAATGAAGCCCAGAAAATACATTTAGTAGACTGCGTAACAGCTCTTGTTATAAAGTAGTAGTAGTAGTAGTAGTAGTAGTAGTAGTAGTAGTAGTAGTAGTAGTAGCTGGGGGGTGGGAGTTGAGGGGGAATGTGGGTGAGGATGTGGTCGGTTGCTTGGGTCCACTGTCTGTATGTACTTTTACTTCTTTGGACTTCCCTTTCATGTACATCTGTTATAAACTACTCATGTCAGTGGTGGCTGCTCGTCTTTCAGAGAAGGGAAGCTCATTGTCAGCTTACATAAAAAAAAATAAAAAATCAAGTTTATTTAAACATAAATTCGGCCCTCCGTTCCTTTTTAAGAAAATGGTCAGTGACCTTATTGTATCAACTAAACAAGAAAACATTGAAATTATGTTAAATTGAAACAAGGAAGTACAATGAGTGTTTTATTTACCGTGCAAGAAATGAACAAGTAATTTCATAGTGGTTTCTCTCGATTTCACAGCAGAATGCGCGATGGTGTTAAACTGAACTGTGTCAGTGAAGGAGTAGATCTCAAACTACTTGTCAATCAAACGGGATTCAGCCTTTCGACTGAAAGGCTCCAATCAGCACATGGAAGCCCGGCGTCCAGCCCAGCCGAGCTCCACCCACAGCTCCATTCACCCCCAGAGATGCCTGGCATTCAGGGGCGGGACAACATCGTGGCATTTATCCAATTACCATCCAGTTTTGAGGCAATAAAAAAACACTGTTCCACTCAGTCCCACTGAAGTACATGGACGCTGAACGTCTACGGACAAATGCACTGAGCAGAGATCGAATGAGAAAACAGCGCAACGGGAATGTATGAGAAGTGAACAACATGGAGTCTGTTGATTTGTGATAAAGCTGATTCTGAACAAACTCATCTGTGAGATGAATGTGTTCTAACACATTTGTAGTCACTGAAATGTCAACACAACCGTACATATTTGACCATTTCATTTTTGTAATTTTAGGGGAAGCTGAGCTTCCCCTTGCAGTCTATGAGCAATCGCCTCTGACTCATGTATAGTGTATTTTTCTTTCTCAGTGCATGAATAAAAAATATCTGAATCTGAATCTAGAAACCCAATGAAATCCTAAAACAAGGGCAGAGAAACTAGTAACATTAAATCTATGAGATAAATGTAAATGAAGCTCTTAAAGTTGTGTGTAAAAAAATGTTGGTGCTTATAAAAGCCTTGTATTAAACTTGTCCTTTTCAGTCAAACATTTATCTCTCATTATGAAGCTGGCAGGAATGTGGACTTGGTTTGAGGTTATTATTGCATTTTTTCTTTACTTTATTCAATATTTTACCCAGTACTATTAATTGCAGAAAAAGGTAAAGAGTAAATTTTTTTTTATTTTTTTATTTTTTTACTGAAATGTGAACAATACCCAGTTGGTAGCTGTGTTTTAACATGACACATTTTTTCTTGAAATTATAGTGAACAACTTTTTGTGAAGACTTGACAATAACCTGGGTTGACTTTTACACTGCCTGGTCTAAAATGATCTATATAGTGCACAGGTGTCAAACATGCGGCCTGGGGGCCAAATCCGGGCCACCAAAGGGTCCAGTCCGGCCCTTGGGATGAATTTGTGCAAAAATGCAAAAATTACACTAAGATATTAACAGTCCTTGTAATTAAGGTTCCACATTCAGACCAATTCAATCTAGAGTGGGCAGGATTCAGTAAAATATTATCATAATAACATATAAATACTGACAACTCCAAATTTTTCTCTTTGTAAATGCAAATATTTTCCTGTATTTACGCTAAAACAAAGTAGAATTTTGCAAAAAATGTGAATAACCTGAAAAATTATGAGCAAATTATGCTTAATTTTCTACAAACATTTCAGGTTGTTCATATTTGTTCAGGTTATTCACATTTTAGTGTTACAGGATAGTTTATAAATGTAAATATTTTCATAATTTAATGTTATTTTTTGCACTAAAACAAAGAAAAAAATTAAGTTGTTAATTCTAGATTTTTTTTTTTTTCCTAATTTAAGATTTTTTTTTACTTAATTGAAGATTTTTTTTTGCTTAATTCAAGATTTTTTTTAACTTAACTGAAGATTTTTTTTTTTTGCTTAATTGAAGATTTTTTTTTTTTTTTTACTTAATTGAAGATTTTTTTTTGCTTAATTCAAGATTTTTTTTTAACTTAACTGAAGATTTTTTTTTTGCTTAATTCAAGATTTTTTTTTTAACTTAACTGAAGATTTTTTTTTTTTGGCTTAATTGAAGATTTTTTTTTACTTAATTGAAGATTTTTTTGGCTTAATTGAAAAATATATATATATTTTTTAACTTAATTAAAGGTTTTTGGGTTTTTTTGGCTTAATTCAAGATTTTTACTTAATTCAAGCTAATTGTTTTTTGTTTTTTTTTTTGTTTTTTTTGCTTAATTCAGTTCAAGACTGTGGAATTTTTGCACTTGGCAAAAACATCCCAAGGGCCGAACTGGACCCTTGGGTGGGCCGCATTTGGCCCCCAGGCCGCATGTTTGACACCCCTGCTCTAAACCATAGACAAAAGTTTGGAGTTGACATTATTTATATATGATTATGTTATTATTTTACTAGTTCGGCCCACTTCAGATCAAATTGAGCTGAATGTGGCCCCTGAACTAAAATGAGTTTGACACCCCTGGTTTAGAGCTTTACTGTCCAGTTCTATTAAATTAGTCTAAAAAAGTAATCTAATGTAATAAGTTCCATTAATACTTACGGGCCATTCCACCAAATGGGTGCCATTTACTTGTTATAACTCTTCCAAATTAAACTTCATTTTTTTAAATCTTTTTTCAACACTGAATCGAATAACACACATATTTAACTACTCAAAATGTGTATTGGTCCATCTCAGACAACTTTATTTCATTTTTTACAAGGTTTTTAAGCGGAACATGATTGCATTTTTCTCAGTCCTGTTACCAAAACTCATGTGACATTTAAAAAGCACACTTAAAAGCTTGTCAACTAATTCCTTTGTTTTCCTCTCGACAAAGTGTTAATTTTAAAGAAATGGTTGGTTACATGTTAAAATAATTAATATTTGTGACTAAAAAATCACTGTATATGCACGCAAGTTGTAATTTTCTTAAAACTGCAAAGTCATTTTTTCATTTTAAAGGAGACCCAAACCTCAAATTTATCCAAATTTTTGTGATGCAATTCATTAAATACTTGGACAAAGAATGGACCACACATCATTGAAAAAATCTGGTGGTTTATCTTTATTTTTTAGAAAAAGTTATTTAGTAACAGGAATGAACACTGGGTAACAGGAATGAGTGTGTGTGTGTGCGTGTGTGTGTGTGTGTGTGTGTGTGTGTGTGTGTGTGTGTGTGTGTGTGTGTGTGTGTGTTAGGGTGGTCCGAAAAAAATGTTTTTTCAGATTCTCTGGATTAGAACCCTGCATTTGGTTCCATATCTGGCCAAATTACTTCGGTCCAAATTTTATGCAACTTAATTAATATTTAGAGGTTGCACAGACACGTGCAGATTGCTCTATCTACTATAACAGAACTAGCCAAATATAATAATTTCAACTGTAAAACTTTAAAATCAAGTGAATAGTATTATATTGAGTAACATTCACTAATAAATCAATAAACCAGAGGATGCTACTCACTCCTGTTACTGTTACTCAGTCCTGTTACTCTTTATTTGAGTAACAGGACTGAAAGTAACAGGAATGAGTTTTTAGCACAGAATTAGCAAGTTCATGAAATACAGCCACATGGCATTCATGGTAATAGCAGGAGGACACTGAGCACATTCTTGTGATTTGCAAAAAACATGTATTTTTAAGATAAACAAATAACATCTAAGAAATAATTTTGGTAACAGGACTGAGCGTTGAGTTTAATCTTCTCAGTCACAGTTACAATATCATCAAATATACAGAAAAAAAAATGAAAGAACTTAGTTTTGATCTTCCCATGGCCTTCAGAAAATCCAGCTGATGTAACTTCCTGCTGAACATGGGACTTGTGGAATATTCCAAATTTTTCAGAGGGGAGAATGTGTTAGGGTAACAGGACTGAGTGAGAACCCAGGGACACGACTAAAATGTATATTTTGACAAAAATATTATGGATTTCTCATGAAAAAAAATGTATTTAAAGCATAGATGGAATATGGAGTCACACAACAATGCAAAAAAAAAAAAAAAAAAACATTTCTGAAGTATTTTAATCATTATATTTCATGGTAAAGTGTAGCATTAGAGAATGGGGACAGGCAACAGAGGCTATTTTTCAGTGTTCTAGGTAGTTTTTATTAATGTTTTCAAATAAATATTTGAAATTTGCAATTAGATCAATGTGCAGGACACTTTGCTTAATAGTAAAATGTATTTTAGAGTTGATTTTCATGCACATTTATACATATAATGTCCTGGGGACGGAAATGGCACCCATTTGGTGGAATGGCCCTTACATTACACTGGTCAACAACAAATTTATTGTTTAAGTTTTTTGAGCTGATTTAGGATAATTTTGGTGTGCTGAATCCAAAAATCATATTAATTTTGCTCAATCAGGTCAACTTTCTGAACTATGCTACATATTGGCTTTTTAACATTTTTGCTTATATTTATGGGCATTTTCACATCATATGATAGAAAATTCTTTCATATTTCTTGCAATAAACGAGTTCTGAAGATTTTACTTTTGCCAATTTATGATTAATGTTTTTTTTTAATATTACAGGTGAATGAAATGGCTTCGACTAGAAGATCTTGCAAAAATAAGCCTGACGTATTCTGCTACATCTGCGCTGAATACACCATTGTACCTAACAGGAATCAAGTCACAAGTTTCATAAAGTGTGCTTACCAATCTTATTTTGGTATTAATTATTATATTTTGTGAGAAGATCAAATTTTTCAAAATCAAATTAGCAAAAAAAACCTGACCTGATTGAAAAAAACAGATGTCATTTTTGGATTTAGCGGTGCAAAATGGTCCTAATTCAGTTGAAAAAACCAAGACAACTTGCAAAAAACATTATTTTGTAACCCAGTGTAATTTATTACACCTTTAATAAGTGACTAGTAGTAAAACTCCCAACACTGGCAGAGTTTGTGTAAAAAGTGGAAAAAAAAAAGTAGGAATGTAGCATCACTGGCATGAGTTCATGACCAGAGTTGATCAACACACTTTCATCTGAGAGTGAAAAGAAATGTGTCTGACTTCCAACACGTCAAAACACCTGAAGCTTAACATTTCATCTGGTCCTGATCCCCTCCTCAGAGGCTCCACAGAGGAGGGAAAGTCTGCAGCTTTATGCGGATGTATGTGCAGGAGCAGAACTTTGATATTGAAATTTACAGCCCACCAGGAGAGTCACACTGAAGACCACTGTTTCCTCATCACAAGAACCCCCCCCCTTCCCTTAAAAAACAAGCTATTATAATGTGATTTATATCTTAGAGGCACTTTTCACACCTTGTAAACACTTCAGACCATAAATCATACAACTTCACTTCATAAACCACAGAGAAAGTCCAGCTTCACCATCCGTCACCCAGACATTTCCCAAACGTTTCCAATAAAATGACATCCAACTCTTTGCCATGCAGGTCACACTGACCCCAGAGTCAAAGCAGCCAAAAACATCTGGCAAGTGGAAAGACAGAAAAATCCTAACCTCTGACTTCACAGCAACACAGAAATACCCAACATTTACTCTTTGACATCTCCTGTTTAAAGGTGCCTTACCAGTGCCTGTCCTGTGCGTAATCTGCTCCAAGTGCGCACCGGTGAGTCCTGGAGGGTCCCGTTTTCTTCTCTGGTTGCAGCTCATGTTTTTGTCTATCCATACGCTCCGATCTGTCATGTCTTCCATCTACTGTCACAGCTTGGAAGTGTTAAGGGCAGGCTGCCTCCTGTGAGGTTGAAGCAAACATGAATGATCCATGGAAAAGCTGTTCTGCTTCAACGCGACAGGCGCCTCCTCCTCGTTTTTACGCAGCCCAAATCCTTTTTTCTCTGGCCGGGTGTCCTGTCTCGGCTCCTTGAACATGGACAGAGAAGGGGGTGAGTGAGTGAGTGAGTGAATACCGGCTGTTAATCTGCCACTGATAAACTGGAAATATACTATCAAATATTTCTAAAGTTCATCTGGAAAGGTAATGAGGTTCAACTTTCAGCCAAATTTAAGTTTTTTGCAATTTCTTTAAGTTTTTTTTTTTTTTTTTTTTAACCCTTTCATGCATGAATTATGAGAACTTTAATCACAATTTTCCCTCCCTGTTTTTATTCCTCTTTAGGCATGAAAAAAAAACAAAAAAACAATGTGATTAACATTTTTATATGAACCTATTTTTCATGGAGTTGCAAAAATGTCCACTCAGATGAAACCAAGAAACGTGTATTTACTGATCTACTGTGTGAAAACTATGAAATAAAAACACTTTTAATGCTGCTAATCTGATGTTTTCTTATATTTAAACATACTCTAATACTAGTTATTACTCACTTCATGGAGATAATATACAAAAAAAAAAAAAGTTAAAGTAAAAATGATAATTATAGTCTATTAACAATCAGCAATTGATTTACACTCAAACATCTCACTGCATATCAGGTTTATCAAGAAAAGCAAAGTTACATGATGCATAAATGTCCACTGTGTTGACTGATATTAAACTAAAACAACAAAACCCATAAATATACAAGAGAACAGCTGGAGAATAACTGTCCACTGGAGTGACTTATGCATGAAAGGGTTAATAACAATAAACTGTTCTATGTGAAATCAATCAAAACACTTATTTTGATATATTTTCACAAAAACCCCAAATTCTTACAAAGTCAGAACCAAAAATTAACAGCTCAAAACATGTATTGTCTATTTAAAGAAAAAAATACGAGACCATATGACTTGTTAAGATGAACATTGTGCAGACGCAAAAGCCATTCAGGGAAAACAAACTTTACTAGTGCAGGATAAACGCTTTATAAAATCTAATTATGCAGGAGTTTGTTTGGAGTGACATAAACAATCCGACACTGTGGACGAAACAGACAGACAGACGAACATTCACAAGCGTAAAACATGCTTTTCCTCAATTTGTTACTCGTTCTGTGCCTTTGCTGGCTCACATCCAACCATCGTTTAATGAAATGAAGCCAGTTTTTCAGGCATGGCTCCCCTCTGCTTACCTCCTGTAACCTGTTTGGTCTTGCCTCTAAACAGTTCGTATGGTTAATGAGTAAATAATCGCAACTCTGACTCGGAAACTCTCACAGTATGTTCTGATGTTTCTCAAAAAGTAAGACAGGCTCCAAATCAAATAAAAACCACAAATTAAAAAAAAAAAAAAAAAGGCGTTTCTTCCTTTTATAAATGTCAGAGTGAATGTAAATATGGAGATTCAAACTGTAAATGCTGACCTGTCCGTTACAATATCTTTATTACGTGCGAAAAGTCCGTGCGTCACGCCTTTGCGCAGATACTCCACGTCTCCAACTTGTGTAAAAAAAAACCCACTTCTTACTCTTACTTGGGACTCAGGTATCCAGTTATCAGAGAGTCTGTCGCTCCAGTGTCTTCTCAGGAGTCCACTCCAAAGCTTCTAAACAGTATCTACCATAGCCCTCAGCTCTGGGGGCTGTGCGTAAAAGCTGCGCGCCGCTCCTCCTGTGGCTGTCAGAGACTTTGTGAAACCGGAGCGCGGTGTCCGCTGCTCATACTGCTGTGATTTGTCTTCCCCATCCACACAGCTCAGATGTCTTTTTGTTCCTCCGCTTGGGGAGAAGGGGAGGGAGGAGAAGTGACTGTCACACAGGACGGTAACGGAGCGTTTGTGTCCGTCTGTGGAAAAGTAGTGTTCCAGTGGAAGAATCCACCCGGTGACATGTGTCCTTTAATGTTTACACTCCATAGACGTGGAGAGTTTCACGACATTCCACTTGTAGGCACAGAAGAAGAAGACAGGACAAGTGTGGACAGACTGGATGGTAACAGTTCACTAGAAGGGGTGTCCAACTCATTTTAGTTCAGGGGCCATATTCAGCTAAATTTGATCTGAAGTGGGCCGGACCAGTAAAATAATAACATAATAATATAGAAATAATGACAACTCCAAATTTTTTGTCTTTGTTTTAGTGTAAAAAAAAAACAACAAAACAAAACAAACATTAAATTAAGAAAATTCTTACTTTTTTAAACTATCAAAAAAAAAAAAAAAAAAAAAAAGAAATTTAAATTTAAAAATGTAAGAAAATTCAGTGCAATTTTAACAATATTCAGCCTCCACTTCTCATTTCTCATTTCTTCTCTTCTCTTCTTTTCATACACTTATTTTTTTCAGTTCGTTCATGTTATTCACATCTTTTCAAAGGATAGTTTGTAGATGTAAACCTTTTCATAATGAACATTTACTTTTTTGCTCTAAACCAGGGGTGTCAAACTCATTTTAGTTCAGGGGCCATATTCAGCTAAATTTGATCTGAAGTGGGCCGGACCAGTAAAATAATAACATAATAATATAGAAATAATGACAACTCCAAATTTTTGTCTTTGTTTTAGTGTAAAAAAAAAAACAACAAAACAAAACAAACATTAAATTAAGAAAATTCTTACTTTTTTAAACTATCAAAAAAAAAAAAAAAACCTTGAAAAAAAAGAAATTTAAATTTAAAAATGTAAGAAAATTCAGTGCAATTTTAACAATATTCAGCCTCCACTTCTCACTTCTCATTTCTTCTCTCTCTTCTTCTCATACACTTATTTTTTTCAGTTTGTTCATGTTATTCACATCTTTTCAAAGGATAGTTTGTAGATGTAAACCTTTTCATAATGTAAATTTACTTTTTTGCTCTAAACCAGGGGTGTCAAACTCATTTTAGTTCAAATTTTTGTCTTTGTTTTAGTGTAAAAAAAAAAAAAAAAAGAACATTAAATTAAGAAAATTATTACTTTTTTAAACTATCCAAAAAAACATGAAAAAAATAAAGAAATTTAAATTTAAAAATGTAAGAAAATTCAGTGCAATTTTAACAGTATTCAGCCTCCACTTCTCATTTCTCATTTCTTCTCTCTCTTCTCTTCTTCTCATACACTTATTTTTTTCAGTTTGTTCATGTTATTCACATCTTTTCAAAGGATAGTTTGTAGATGTAAACCTTTTCATAATGAACATTTACTTTTTTGCTCTAAACCAGGGGTGTTAATCTCATTTTAGTTCAAATTTTTGTCTTTGTTTTAGTGTAAAAAAAAC